>NC_067207.1:30198486-30379529 GCF_026262505.1 Trichomonas vaginalis G3
TTTAATTAATATTAAATCAGAAATGGCGGCAGGATTCTTTAAAAAATTATGGGATGGAATTAAGAAAGCTGCAGGTTGGGTTTATAAAAAGGTTATTAAACCTGTTGCAAACTTTTTGGCACCAGTAGCGAAAACGGCAGGAACTATCATAGGTGGAGTATTAGGTACTAAAGCAGGTAATCCGGCGATGGGAGCACAAGCAGGTAACGCAATTGGTGGAATTGCTGAAGGAATACTTAATAAAATAGGGGGTAAATAGTGGAAAAATAAATAAATATTATTTTTATCTTAGTATTGGTTGTAGTCTTTGATAAACTTTTTCTCCTTTATTTAAAATTTCTCTTATTGGGGCAGCTTTTGGTGTTATTGATTCAGCAACGTCACTAATTGCTTCTTTATTCTTAAATATCCAATTTGCTCCTTTCTTCATTGTTTCCCAAACTTTATGCGCTCCTCTTTTTACTTTATCCCACAGTTTCTTAAAGAATCCTGCAGCCATAGTTGATTATTTCATTAAAATTAAAAATTCATTTTCATATTTTAATTTTGATTTTTTTATTTAATAATAAATGACGACTAACTATTTGGTGCCAAACACTAAACCAATTAATGGAAATGTGTTTCATTCATTCGAAAAGATAAATGAAATATTGCAAAGAATGACGGAAGAAGATATTATAGAGAACTTGAAAGTTCATGCTATGACTCTGATGCTCCATATTTTGATGATAAACAAACTCATTTAAGAATTACAAATCCGGCTCATGATGTGAACCAATTAGGTGACACATATATTAAACGCAAAGTTAAAGCAACTCTAGTTTCAAATAAAGCTTTCACATGTGATGCCGCTTTTAAATGTATGCGTTTATTCGTTGGTTACAAATCATCAAATCAAAGCTTTAAACAATTAGAAGTAGAAACCGAAAGAGGTGATGCCGGTTATCTTCAGATGGATTGCGCCCGTGAATCTTTCGCATTTGCAACATATAAACCAAAATCAGAAAGGAAAGTTAAAAAGTTTGTTCATTCGTTATATAATAATGTTCAAAAATATGATAACTCAGTATGTGGTAAATATATTGACCCTTCAGAAGTTTTCAAGAAAGCAAATGAAGAAGTTGATATCACTTTTGATATGATTATTCCGGTAAATGATTTGTTAGCATTTCAGGCGTTCGATGATTATCCTAAATCATTTGGTGAAATCATTCTTAAATATTATGTTTTCAGGGATACTTTAGTATTTTGTCAGGTTGACCCGTTAAGAGTTGCTGATTTACAAAATTACGTTTATGAAAAGATAACTGATGAAAATTATGAAAAGATTATGAATCATGTTTATAAATATGATCGCAAATTCCAACAAATCGGACTTCCTGCCAAATTAATTACAAGCTTAGCCGCTACATCTGCTGACGCAACAGTTGATGATGTTATTATTTCATGCACAAAGATGGAAGTTTTAGAGGATAAATGTATTACACCAGGATACGGTTTAATTGAAGAATCAGTTAAAGCAATACCACGTTTATTCAGTAAGGAAGATCCATTCATGATTCCAGCTCAACATATTGACGTTCGTTCACTAAATGGAGGTTGCATCACTCCTGAAGGTATCAGTTCAGATTTCTCATACGCTCTTCATAATGTTACAGATGTTGTGTTAGCATTTCCGAAGAATGCAATGCAAAGAACGTTTTAGAAAATCCAATGCTTCGAGGTCTTCAGGTCACTATAGATTCCAGAAACTTCCCCGATCAAGCGATGACCACAGTGGGTGACATATTCTTTACACGTATGCTTCAAGCTTCTGATTTAGATGGAGTGAATGAATGCACGGAAGAATACGAGGACTCATTAACTAGACCACTGAATGATGATAATGGCACGCCATTAGCTAGAACATGGAAAGACCAAACTTCATTCTTATGCACTATTCCAGTTCAACGTGATGGAGCGGGTATATTCTTTGATGGATTAGAAACTTTCAACTCACAAGTTACAGTACAAGTGAAAGCTTATCCAATCATTCAGGGTGTAAATGACACTTACTGTTCAAAGGTGACAAATCCTCCTCAGGTTTGGTTTACTAGGACTACGTATTGGACATGGACACCGGATGAAGGTTTGAAATATCATCCAACAGGTACACCACCACAGTATAGAAGTTCATATGATGAAATATTGATGAATAGAAATGTATAAAATTATAAATTTATTTTTGATTAAATGGATTTAAATTCTGAAGAATTAGCGGGAGTATATAATACATACGTAGATGATATGATTAATGAAGCATTGAGTGATAATAGAAATGCTCTATCTAAGGAAAAATTAATGAAAATTCCATATTCTGAATGTTACTTAAATTCAATCACTGCAGCAATTGGTAAACAAAATAAAGGTAAAACATTAACGATATTAAAACAAATTATCATTATTGCTAACACTTCCCCCCATTCACATGTGTTAATTTATATCAACCGTTCAGGTTCACCTTCAGATGATACATTTGAATCTTTAAAGCATTTAATCAAAATTCCAATTATTTATTTATCACAAGAAGAAGCAGAAGATTATTTAAAAAACTTTTTAATGTATAAAGAATTATATAATACAATCAAGAAGCAAGGATTAGAGGATAAAATTATTGATAAACAACGGGATGAATTATTTGAAACACTTTCTATTTCAAATTTTGATAGAGAATTTTTGCATTCACTCATTTTTCTAGATGATGCGGTGAAATCAAAACTAATAACAAATGAGAAATCATATTTTAATCAGTTATTAACTCAATGTCGACACATTCAGTGTTCATTCTTCATGGCTGTTCAATACTTCAAAGCATTAAGCACAAACATTAAATCAAATCTATCAACACTTTTCATTTTCAGTGGTTTTAGTCGTCAACAGTTGAACGTTATGCTTTATCAAGTGAATTTACCAATGAGCATTAATGAACTTTACACACAATATCAACAATTAGGTGAACATGGAAAAATAATAGTTGATTTAAATAAAGGATGTGTTAAATTTGATTAACTTTTTATAATTAATTTTTATTTTTTATTTATAATTAAACATGACAGAAATAGCAAATCTTTTACAAGTTCCATTAAAACAAGGGACAAACAAAAAGGGGGGTGTGTATAATAGAACTATGAAAGTTCCAGACGGAATGAAAGAATTAGTTCATATTGTTGCTGGTCTTCAAAAAGATGTAAAACAAATGAGAAACGTTTTAACATTACCAGAAGCTCAAGCATATGCCAAACGTCAAGGTCCAAATTGGGAAGCACATGAAGCAGACATTACAGGTCCAAATGGAAAACCTGATGGTATAAATGAAGTTTTCGTTACTGATGGTCGAGGTAATATTAAAGTCATAAATGGTTACAAATTAACTGTATCTGATTATCCTAAACGTAAAGCATATAATGAATGTTATCCTATGCAATTTGATGAAAATGGAAAAGCTGTTAAACAATACATTGGAGAAGGTGAACATGGCCAATTAATTCATACCGTCATAATCCATATTCATATTTCAATGAAGAATTAAACGCTATTGAAGAAGGACCGGATGGATTACCACAATATGTTAATCAGTTTGATGGTCAATATGCAAATTTGAGACCTGAAATTCCAGCTAAGAAATTCTTTAAAGTTGCTTTATTCGATCCAGTGTTCAATGAACAGAAAGAAGCAATGAAAGCAGAATTTAAACCAATTCAAGTGGCAAGAATTTCTTCATCTTCACTTGCAGAAGCGTTCAAGGAATTGATAAAGAAACCACTTTATTCTCAACAAGGTTATAACTTTGATTTAATTAAAGAAAGTGATAGACGTAAATTAGAAAAATCAGATGGTTTTAAGAATGCATGTAATGAAATGATTAAAGATATTGTAAATGATGAAATAAGACTGGAAGAAACTCAAAGCAATATCAATAACATTATTGGTGCAGTTACAAAGAAAGTATAAGCAAACAATGATGAACCTTGGGATATTACCGTAACAACTAAATAAAACTTTAAAATATATTTTTCTTTTTTTATTCAATTATAAATGAGAAGACGTTTCACAAGTCAAAAGAACACTAACGCAAAAGCAGAGATTACGGTTGGTTATAACGTAAATGATGATAAATCACGAATTATTCAAAATGTTAAAGTTAATGTTAGCCCTGAATTAACAAGGTCAGCAACTCAACCAAATTTATTAACTCGTGACTTACCGAAGAATGAGGAGAATGAAGAAAACCATGAGAATGGAGACCCAATCATTTTATCTGAACCCGGTAAAGAACCTGTTGAAATCCCCACATATCCAACATACCCCCCACCTCTTTCATCAAACATCGAGAACCCAGGAATATACGATTCCAGTCGCAATGCGCCATATAAAATAGACATTAATTCTGAATTAATGAAAATTTACCGTGATATAATAACTGATAATTATGATTCAATAATAAATTTAATTGATCAATCCGGTTTAATTATTTTACCTTATGAATCATTAATTCACATTATCGCCATTCTTTGTGATGTTCAAGATTCAGACGTTAAGATTCAATTTTTCATAGATGATGAGGTTTCATGCTGCGGAACAGTTGCAAAAATAAATCCTATAAAGGATATTAGCACAATTAAGATATCAAAGAACGGAACAACAACTGAACTTCATTTAACATATAATGATATTTATAATAAAATAGTTGATGAATATAAAATATCACTTGAAAAATTCTTTGTTAAGGCTATTTAATATTCAAGCATTAACATTATTGAATAATAATCCTTTGAATCATAATCAATAATAATTGACCTTTCACCAGTTTCTATCGTTTGTTTTATTTCTTTTTGTTCCCCACTATCTGGATCGGTCATTGTAATTGTTTTTGTTATAGTATCAGCTTTATCTTTAACTTCAATCTTTTTTCCATCAGGATATTTAAACCAAAATTCCAAAAATTCGATATTGTCAATCTGTTCATATTTTAATCTATCAATTACATTTTTAATACCATCTGAAAATCTTATGAAATGGTCATTATATGGGTTTGATTGAACTAAATTTGAATGAAGTGAAATATAACCCGATGATGAATATGACATTGACTCATATTTTCTGAAAACACTGAAATTTATAACATGAATGAATTTCTTATTCGTTGAATTTATGAATTCTTGAGGTAATCTTATTCTAGTTTTATTTATCACTGGAAAATAACGCTTTACCATATTTTTAATCGTAATAAAAATGTCAATTATCAATATTATTTCGAATAATAGTTGTGAATTAAATTTAACAGTTAGTGGAATTTATAATGTTACTCTCGTTTCTGTGAGTGGTAAATTTAATCCCATTCTTTTAGACCCTTCAGATTATATATCATTTATTAAAGATGACCTTGAAAAAACGTATGATATGTATATAAATAATGTGATAACGAAATGGGATATTAACACAATTTTAAGTTATTTAAATGAATCATTTATCGTTTGGTATGAAGAAAATTTTAAATCAAAACCTGATAAACTTTTTGAACTTGATGAAATAAATAACCTTATTAAATTCCCGCTGAAAATTAAATTTTGTACTCCTCATCTTCGTTCATTGTTGGGGATATTAAATTTTGAAAAAGATGTTGGGGATGTTTTGTATTCTGACACTGGTTCCAATTTCATTTTAATCAAATGTGATAAAGTTAATACCCCAATGAGATTTTCACATCAAACATTAGACCCTAACTCTTACCCATCAATACAAAACATTTTATCCATCAACTTAAACATATTTTCTTTATCATATCCGTTTCAATTATCCGGGAATTCATTTATTCTTCATTCAAAAGATTTATCAAATATTAAATTTAGAATAACTGACCTATTTGATTGTGATTTAGAATTTATGAATGAAATATTATGGCAATTTCAAATAGAAAAAATAGCTGATGAGATAACAGATTAAATATTTATTTTTAAATCATAATAAATGATTAAACAACAGCAACCACAGCAACTTAAGGCACAGACCATTACTTACGCCACATATGCATATAATTCAAAGACGGCAGAACAAACACAAAGGTTGAAATATGGAGATTTGGAGATAGTATTGAAAAATGACCATTTTGAATTCGTTTGCAAGGGTGGTGCAGTGATATCAAATATAAAAGAAATTTTATTTATGAATTCAAAAATTAAAGGAATAACGGATGATATAACATCAATTCCACCAGAAGAACAAAGATATTACGCATTAAATGCATTTCCTAAAGTTTTGAAGATTGGAAGATTTAATTTAAATGAGGAATTCATAGAAGGTTTCCTAAATGACATAATGAAGAAGGCAGATAAGGAATATGTGGTTAGTGAGTTAGAGAAGAAGGCAGATAAGGGACTTGTGGCTAGTGCATTAATGAAGAAAGCAGATAAGGAATATGTTAATGAAAAAGATAATGAAATTATAGAAAGGGTTGAATGGTACCATGAACGGACATTGAAGATTTTAAAAACTAAAGCTGATACAGGATGGGTTTCAGGATGTTTAGACCTTAAAGCGGATAAAACTTATGTTAACGATGAGTTAGAGAAGAAAGCAAATAAGACTCATACACATACAAGTTTTACAACTGTTGCTATAGAAAGTATTGAAGGAACGGTTGAAGAAACTGGTGGGGATGTATTATATTGTAAACCTCCTAACTTTCCACAAGGTTTAACATCGGATGACGACATAACGACGATGAGAAACATTAGATGTAAAGATGTTTATGTCATGAAGGATGAACATAATATTAAATTCACTGCTCAAGATTTATATGACAAGAAAGCAGATAAAACAGAGCTTCAAACATTAAAGACAGAAATGCTTCAAACATTATATCCTATAGGCTCTATTTATACGTCAATGAACTCAACAAATCCAGAAGTAGTACTTGGTTTTGGAACTTGGACTCAAATAGTCGACAGGTTTTTGTATTGTGCAAACTCTTCAAAGGAAACAGGGGGAAGTAAAACGATTACAGGTGAAAATTTACCTGCACACAGTCACTACATAGATTTAAGTACATCTCAAGCGGGTTGGCATAAGCATAGATATTGGGATTGGTCAGGAATGACAAAAGGTAAAGGATATGATGTTAAAGACGACGTTAAGTTTGCCATAAATTGTTACTGGAGTGACACTCAGGGAGAAGGAAACCATACACATCGCGTTTCAGGATATACGCAAACAACGGGACAAAGTAAAGACTACATGCCACCTTACATGACAGTTTACGCATGGTATAGAGTTCAATGAACGCTCAATGTTTGTGAAACAAACTTTAGGAGCTCCAAAAGAGCAAACGGCATAATTTAAATTTTTATTTTAGTATAAATGAAGATTCTACCATATGGTGTTATTGGAAGAGATAAAGATGGAAACCCAATATTTGATCCAAAGTTAAAATTAAAGTTACTGACAAGAAAAACTTGAAAAGTTGCTGAAACCAAAAGAATGAAAAATGAGAAAATGAGAAAAATGAGAAAATGAGAAGAAAAAAATTTAAATTATGCAATTTTATTTTTATCATAAATGACCAAATTAATTAAGCCAACTATTTCTAAATTAATGATACTAATATGAAATCATTTCATGGAGTACTTAATCCAGGTTCTTCACAATTAGCCGGGCAAGTGTTGTGACTCAAGGTGGAACATTAGCGAATCCATTCAAATTATTAACTAAAGATGAACTTAATAAAATGATGATAAAATAACTGATAACAAAATTTATTTCACTGCTACCATAAAAACAGGTGAAAAAACAGGTGAGATTCACCTCTTCACCTAAAATATATTTAGGTTAAAGCTTCCACGAGAGAAAAGATTCATAAGGATTCCAAAAATGAAAAAATCATTGATTTCGGCTGAAAAGAAAAAATAGAAAACCCTTCTTCCACGGAATAAAGAAATAAGAAGAAATAAAGTAAATTTTTTATTTATTCCCGTGGAAGATAGAGCACTTTTATGATACTTTTTATTCACGACAAACAAGACAAAAAAAAATAAGAAAATAGGCGCCGTCGCGGTTAACCAGACCCCTGACCCCTCCATAACACTACCTTAGACCACTGTGCTACGTAGCCTGTCGACATAAGATTTTATAAATTGCATATTTGACGTAAATTTATTTCCCAGTTATTCAAAAATAATTAATTATTGAATAACCTAAATCATTAATGAAAACATAAACGATAACATTTATTTCCTGTGTTGTTGTCAAAATGTCATGTTGTCTCAAACTTTAGAACGGACTGAAAGTCCTGAGCTCCAAAAGAGCAAACGGCATAATTTAAATTTTATTTTTATCATAAATGAATACCCCACAAGCTCAAAATTTACCACGAATCATAACAAGGGAGGAAATGATAAAAATGATGCAAGAACATGTTAAAAATAACAAACCACTAAAACTGAGAAAATGTGGTTATGCAGTAATGATGGAAAGAGAGATGTTGTCGAAGAGGAATAAAAATTAAATTTGGATTGAGTTTAAAAATTCATCTTTATTAAATTCATCTCTTCCAATCAATTTATTTATTCTATTAAATTCTTTTATTTTTGCTTCACTCAGTTTAAGGATTGAACGGTAAGTTTCTAATTTTTCGATTATTTCTTTATCGTTTTCAACCCCACCGCATTGTGGCTTCTTTTTGTAATAGCATATTTTTGATTTAATTCTGTTTAGTTTCTTTTTATATTCATTGTCTGGACTCTTGACTGCTTCGTTGTCACTCATTTCTTACGAAATAAAAAAATTAAATATTATTTAAATATAATGGAGTAATAAAATAAATCGGAATTTCTATTAATTTATTGTTAACTCAACTAATGCATTGCCGTTAATATATCTAACAAATTCAGCTATTGTGTCAAATCTTCGTCTTCTTTTTGTCATTGATTTATCAGTTTTTCCATAATCGAGATGAATCAAAACTTTATCCCCTTGTTTAAAATTCATGAGCCCCGAATTAATTTGTTCACGTTTAACATCATTCAACCTTTCCATTTGCTTTCTAATATATTCCCATTCTTTTGAAATATCATTTTTCATTTCCACGGTTTCATGTTTATTGTTCTATGCCATGTATTATTGTAATAATATACTAACTGCTGTATGATGGAGTCATGATTTCCATCCCAGTATATCTGACCGTTAACCCCTAACGCATCTCTAAGAGTTCTCATTACCGCATCAACTATTTTATTATGAAACGTATATGGAGAGGATGAAAAGTAAAAATTAATTTGTGGGAAATAATGAGTCATAGCTGCCTGAAATCCTTTATCACCATCACCCCTATTATCTACTCTTTCATGATCTAGTAAGTATTGAATAGCTCTTCTTGTTTCCTGTTCTGTTTTCCCTTTCACCGGAATGCAATATAAATATCTGGTGTTAATGTTAATGGCAAATAAATAAGTAACGTTTCCTTTTGAATATTCTAAATGATCGATTTCATATGAATATGGATATGGTGCAAATGAAGGGCGACTAAATTTTTCCTTTAACGGTTGAATTTTTGGGTCAATTGGTTTATTTAATATCTTGAAATCCTTTTTAAAATCTTTTTGTTTCTTTAATGTTTGAAATGGATATAATAAAGTGAATGATGAAGGATTAACTGAAGGAGGAGGCGGTTTTGGTGTTGCAGGTACTGTCGTTAGAGGTTTTGGTGTTGCAAGTGGTTTAATTTTATCTGCTTTGATTTTGGATGATGAAGTTTTGGAATTCATTCCTTCCTTCATTAATTCTGGATGTATTCTATTCATTTGTTTTAAATATGCTGTATATAAAGGTTTAATATACTTTCCCGCTTCGAGTTTATGTTGAAGGATGAATTCCAAAAGTTGATCTTCATTTAAAAGTCGGGCTGAATATGGTTTAACTAATGAATCATAAATTAAAGCTTGTGCTTCATTTATGGTCTGAAGGACCTGGGCGTTTTGCACCTTTTGTTTTTGCTCCTTTTGCTTTTGCGGCTCAGGATTATATAATTTATATAATTCATCAATATCTTCTTCTGTTAATACTTTATTTTTGAAATCTTTCAATTGTTTAAGTTGTGATTTAGTTTTTCCCTTTGAATATTCATTATTTTTAATTTTGTCTTTAATTTAGAAAATTTTATATGATATTTCAAAATTTCATTTTTATAATATGGATAATAATATTCCATATCATCACCCGTTATATTATTATTATATTTTTGGAGATATGATTTTAATTCATAATAACTAAGAAATTTTTGATTAAGTACTAAATCATCAATTAAATTTTCTAAATCTGAGTTATCCATTTATATAAAAATAAAATAAATGTTTTAAGGGTGCCCACCTCTTTGAATCATAGTATCAAAAACATCATTAACGGTTCCTTTTGTCTCTTCTGTGGCATTTTATTAAATAAATGGCATACAACATCCATTTTCACAACACACAGCCTTAGTGTGTGCTCCTGTTAATGCAGTCTTACCAATTGTTAAGCGAGTCATTGACCCATTTTTAAGTTGTAAATTAATATTCTGACCATCAAATATCACTTTATCATTTATTATATCCAAATAATTTTTAGGTGTTAATTGTTTATTTTGTCGTAAACTAACTCCTTTCATTTTTTGTGCAATCTTTTTAAAATCACTTCCATCAATTGAACCGTTGAATGATGTATAACACTTGGGCATAAAGCAACCATGTTATCACCTTGTTTCTCAATTGCTAAACCCAATAACTTCTTCTCATGTGCTTTTTCTTCAGCTTTATTCTTTAATTTAGGTTTAAATTTCTCATTAAAACAAAAGAAATCAAAAGGTGCGAATTTGTAAATGTTTTTATCATAAAATTGTTTATCAGTAACAATTGCTTGAAATGCTTGAGTGTTAGGAAGATTTGGGTCGCCAGCGATTGCCCAATAAGATGAATCAGTATCACCTTCAATGAAATGAAAACGATTAACATTCATGCATTTATACATAAAATCATAAATGAAAACCAAATACCAGTATTTTGCGTTATCTAAAGTGAAGAATGCCTCTTGTAAACATGTATCACATCTATAAAATCTATCTTTAAGCATCACTTGATACGTATCTTCACCTATTTCTCTTATGTTTTTAAACTTATTTGACATACATGCAACGCGTGCCTTCTGTGCATTCATTATTTTAGTCTTTGCGTAATTTTGTGTATTCATTGCATCGTAACCATATGATCCATTAAGTGAAATCTTGCAAAATAAACTTTTTCCTTTATTTCCTTCTAATTCAGCCTTTTGTCTTTCGTTCATAAATTCGTTCGCAAATTCATTAAAGCAAGTGTTTTTCGTAAATGTTAAAATTGATTGAATATCATCAATGATAAAATGAAATCTGTCTATTAGATACCAAAGATAATAAGAAGAAAATGGTTGATATTGGTTGTGTGTTGATGCTAACTGAGTTAATTTTCTCTGTTTCTGGTCAACTGGTAGATTGTTTGATTTCATGTAATTATACATAAAACTGCCAATTGTTTTTTCATCTGTGATAATATCTAAGTTTCTTATTATTGGTAAAAAGTTTATGTAATCATTAATGTATTTTTCATCAATGTGACCCTTTACTTCAGCCACGAATAAAGTATTTTTCTTTCTAATAATTCCCAGTGCTTTTGCTTTCTTTGTTGCTGTATCACAAATGATAACACCATTCAATCTTCCCGGCATATACATTTTATGGTCAGTATATTGAATGAAATCATGAGGATTAGATGAAAATGATGAAGGATATAATGAATTAAAGTCAACTCCAACGAAATGAGTCATAATGTTGGTGGTGTCCTCATTTGATACAGTTTTAGTTTCTGGATTATATGAAAGTTTATTAATGTGCGTGATTCCTTTAAGATTAACACGATGTTGAACATTTGATAGACCACCAGTAATTCCATTACGGAGAATGTGATAAGCTTCAACTGAATCTAAAGTCATTGGTAAATTATTTTTTAATGCATAATTTCTTAAATTGATTCTTAAACGTTGAACATCTTCATCTTTATTTGATTTTACGACATTGCAATAACAACACATTAACTGACAATTTTCTTTGGTATGTGGTTTTTCATTATCGATTCTATCCAATGTTGGTTTATTAGCATATGTAAACGCTTTACCACACATTTTGCATTTAGATGAAAGGATTAAATCGTGATAGTATTGATAGTCATCCATTGAAACATTTTTTTAGTATCCCTTTCTGCTTTTTCATCTTGTTTCTTATATGATTCAATTTTATATTTCCAATACTTTTTCGTTAATTCAAAACTTGATTCCACATTTTCTTCTTCTGGATATGTTTCGTTAGGATTGAAGTTCTTATATGCTAACGCGTAACGAATCATTGATGCATTCGATGATAAAGAAAGATTATGAAGCATGTCAATTTTATAAACAAATGTTTCTTCAATAATTTTATCAATTGGGTCAATCATAATTTCAACGTCTTTATTGCAATAATGAATAAAATATTCTAATCTATTCTTCAAAATTTTTAGCATCATTGAGATATATTTGATAATCTGAATCGGATATTGTTTCTTGAGTTAATGCTGAATAAAATGAATCTTTCGTGAATGGTTCCTTTTTATATAATTCATCTTCGTAATTTTCCCACGTGATGAATTGATAAGGGAAAAAGGATTTAACACGTGATTTATTGTTTCCGAAATCTTGAGTGAATTGGTCTAATGTCCCACCCGCTATATAATTTCTGATGTCAATAAATCTTAATTCATATGGACAGTTTGTTTTCTTTACAATGATTTGCTTAAATTGAGAGATGAACCCAGCATTGATTTTATTTTCCATTTTGCAGTGTTTAAATCACGAAGAATTAAATTTAAATCAAACTTTCCCGAATTAAAACCTATGATATTCACTTTATTAAATTCTTCATCTAGAAGTTCTTTAAATGCTTCCTTTTGTTTCTCATTTAATGTATGAGACAAAGTCCCCGCCGTTTGGTCCGTTTGCGGCTTCATTAATTCTTCATATTGTTCAATATTTGATTTAGCAACTAATGAACAGGTTGAAAATAAAAACTCAATCCAATCAGAAATAAAAGAATCACTCGAAGTTAAGCAAAAATTCCTCGTAAATGTTTTATCACGGTCTACGACCTCGCCGCTTTGCGGCTTTATTTTGACAGTTGATGATACCATAAATGGTTTTAAGTAAGCGTTCAAAGTTGCACATTCAGAAAGTTGAAGTTCTTCTTTAGTCTCTAATGTTTCGAAGTCAAAAGTAATATAATATCTTGTTGGTTTATAATATTCCTGCAAATTATGTGCTAATAGCCATTGATATATCTTCTGTTTCGTGATATGTGGTGCATATGGTTGTTGTGTGTTTTGCAATTGAACGTCTTGAATTAATCTTCCATTATTTTCTTTACATTTCTCACAATGTTTTAAAAATCTTCTTTGGTTTTTCCTTTCTGGATCATCACGGATAGAATAAACTTCTTCTTTGCAATATGGACAAACTTTATAGCCGGTGAGTGCTTCAACGTCTGTTATTCTGTCAGCGTGAAGTTTTCCACATGGACTCTGTGTTAATAAAATATTTACTGTTTCAAATTCTGGATCTATCATTATTGATTCCACTAATGGAAAGTCTACCTTGTTAATGTCTACGTCTTCTGGTTGAGGGTCACAATAATAAAAATCAATATTAACGTTTAACATTCTTGCTAACCTCTCACTTTCTGATGAAATGTCAAACCCTTCATATGCATCTATTGCTTCATTTAAATAGCTTCTACGAGTTTTAGGATTAACACCATCAGGAATGTTATAGAAGCGTTTAAATAACCTTCTACCTTCTGCTCTAATTTGATTATCATTCATTTTAGCTGTTCCGTTTTTGTTCATTTATGTAAGAATAAAAATTAAAAAATAAATAAAAATAAAGTTTATTTTTTTAAAGTCCGGGGCTAAAGTCCATAAAATGAATTAAGAACACATAAATTTTTATCATCGCGACGTGACGAATACATTTTAATTTACTCAAGAATGCGTACCCTGATACATTAAATCTAATTCCTGTCTTATTTAATTTCACAACTTTGAAAAGGAATGTATGAATAGCTATAAAATGATGAGATGATGTTTTATGGGTTGCTTCCATTTTTTCTGAAATAAATGAATAAATATAATGCTTATAGTTTTCATATCTTTTATGTTCTTAATAATGAATGGTATAGACCTTTCAACTTCATCTTCCTTCGGTGCTGTTCTTTCATATGAAACATTATTGGTATCTTCAATAATGAAACCACAATCGCATAAAATTTTATATGTACCAATTGTTTCTTTTGATATTTTATCTAACAAATCAAAAACTTTATCAACACCTGTGCATTTATTTAAATAATAATTTGTGTAAATATCATGGTCTTCTTTCTTAATCGTATTTGTTGCATATGTTACATTTTTCAGTGCTTTTTTGAATTTTTCAGAATCAAGAGGAGGTGAAAGTAATATACATGGATAATCTCCATCGTCAATAAATTGTAACTTATGTTTATGAATAAATTTAGTACCTTCTTCTGAAAGTGTTTCGTCTATTTCACCATCTAATAAATTTTGTGTTGATTCTGAGACATAATTTTTATATCTTTCTTCATGAGATTTTTGAACTGCTGATTCTGAAGCTGGGATATTCATTAAACCCTCTACTTCATTTTCATTATATTTTTCAACTTCTCTTAATTCCTTAATTTTTTCATCTATTTCATCTCTTATTTTTTCCAGTCTTTCAATTTCATCATATTCATCATCTTTAATCCGTTCTTCATAATATTCAGGGAAAACATCAGGTTCTTTAGGTTTTTCTTCTTCAGATGTGGGATATAAGAAATTTATAACATCATCTTTATTCATTTTTCTATCATAATCAAACTCATTTAAAAACTCCGCGAATTTTTGACAATTTCTTAAATAATATTTACTAACCTCATAACCCGCTTCCTCTAATATATCCTTTATTTCCTCATTTGTGAATCCCAATTTTTTAACGTTGTTAGTTTTGACACTCATTTTCATACAAATTAAAAAAAATAAATTATTCAAAAATGTAAGACATGAATTTTTAAAGTTTATTTTTTTATTTTTTTTATTTTTTTTTATTTCATTATGTATGGGTTTAGTGTAAATGTCTTACAATTTTGAAAATTTTTTAAATCTTGATTTATTCAAAAACGTAAGAATAAAAACCGTAAGAATCATACATTTTTTACTTCATATGTTAAAAAAAATGATACAAAATCACTCGATATTGTATGAATTCTTACGTTTACAAAAAAAGTCACAAAACCCGCATTATATACTACTCAAAAAGATCTATTACTTTTATGACTAAGGAAAATAAAATACAACTGTATAGTGCATGTCTTATTGATCCTTCATAGTAAAATTCAATAACTCCTCAATTAAAGTATTGACAAAATTTCAAAATACCATTTGATAGGAGGATCATTTGATAAATCACTTGCATTGCATATTTATACAGTTATCATTAAGATTACATCTTTTAAATATCGATATGATTTCAATGATAGAAATTTTTATTAATATACAAACACATATATAAACAAACATCATTCTTTCAGCTTTTGAAGTCCAAAATCTATATAATGGATAGCTTCCGTAATGTTCACATAAACTTTTTTGGTTTTATCATGAATAACTCCTTTCATTCTATAAACAACTATCTTAAATCTGTTAACAAGTGCAATTGACTGCATCGCATAGTCATTGTAGTCTCCTTGTGCATCAACAACTAATCCGCCTGCATTCATGAAATAAAGGCGGCATAAATTAGATCCTGTAATAGTATACATGAAGAGGATTGTACTGTACTGCTTTGCTGACTCTTCTACTGATATTCCGTCTTCAATAATTTCCCAATTATGCTCAGGAAATTGTTTTTTAACGGCATTGGTTAGTGCGTTAAAATTAGTAAAGTATCTATATTTCTTTCGATTGGCTAATACGTATCTTGTCGGTTTAATTTCTGAAGTATTATAAAATTTTTTCAACGCATTGGAAACTCTTTCGATCGTAGATGATAAATGCCATATACCAGGAACTGGAGCGTAACAGCAATAGTAATCATGGACAAATGAAAAGTTTCCATCGTGATATTTAATTTGCCAGTCTTCAATTCCTAATGCTTTGAGGAATTTGGTAGCATCTCCGTGAGTGTAATTCGGTACATTTAATAAAACTGACTTTTTGACAATTTCTTGTGGAAATATTACAAGTGGGTCAAGAAAATCAAAGAAAAAGTGTCCATAATATCGCTTGACAGCTCCATGCCCAAGACATATGGCACATTCGTATTCGTATTTTACTTTTCCTTTAGGAATTCCCCAGATTGAATCGTATCTAAAGGGATAGGCAAATAAATATAGCGTATTATGGTCCATTGGTGTCGAACATGGCGTAACAATTACGTTTTTAAGATGTGCTATGGATCCATTGAACCATGAATTTCGTTGATAGACGTAAGAAGGGTCAAAGTTGTTTGAAAACTGTCCAAATATAAAGATTGAGTTGTTAGGATACGGAGTTCTTTCTCTAATATGAAAAGATTCAACAAAAAAATCATTTGGAACGTACCATTCTCTATGTCCATCAACTTTATCAGGAAGTTGAAGAGCATGATATATTGTACATTCTATGTGGGGCCAGTTAAGCATATATATAAGAATGAAAATGGGAAAATATGTGTTATATGATACTTTCCGCCACCTAATTTTCATTCAAAATCTTTTGTAAGAATCGCTGATGATTTGACGATAATCTATCATAAATTGGCGCAGCATTAGTTTTATTTCGACAATGAGAATCAATCATCTTAATATAACATGATAATTACTATATCTAAAAATAATTATTGTTTGATACTTATTATTTATACTCAATTTCTTCACTACATTCACGTGATGATGTTTTTATATCATTGATATAATAGGGAAGTAGTTATTAGATGATCGTTGAATAGGGCTCAATCGGTGAAAAAAAAACAGCAAAATGGAGCTTGTGCTCGTCATACGTGTTTGTGTAGCCATTATTAGAAAATAAATTTCCCTGTCAACTCAAATTTTAACAGTTATTTATAGATATTTCTTATTTTTCTCTTGTGGTGGGTGGTAAAAGTAGGTTTTAATTCGAGGCTGTATGCCACATTATATGTTAAAATGCATTTGATATATTAAA
Source organism: Trichomonas vaginalis G3 (assembly GCF_026262505.1). Lineage (NCBI taxonomy): Eukaryota > Parabasalia > Trichomonadida > Trichomonadidae > Trichomonas > Trichomonas vaginalis. The sequence goes on from NC_067207.1 coordinate 30,215,805, forward strand.
ATATGATTTATTTAGATAGTACAAGATTTAGCTTATTCATTTTATAAAAAATTTTAAAATTGGAGACCATCCGAGATACATTCATATTCTTTTCAGCATTATTGAAGCTAATACACAGTTTTTGACCCTCTATCATTCAATTGTGGGCTTCTTCAGTGATAAAAATCTCAAATTTCAATAGTTTATAAATTTTTTTTGAAAATTGCTCAAAAAAGTGACATAAGAAATTTCATAAATAGTTCTCAAAGTATATTATAACAGAGAGATTGTTGCAGCGAAGTACAGGGACGAGTATTATTTACGCGTTTTCGAACACAATCATACCATTAGTCCATGTTTTTCTAACGAAAGTGAAGCTCTTGAAGTCAACGTTTCTGGTAAATATTCCATCCTTTCACATCTTAACGAAAGCAAATTTGTGAGTGACGATGGATTTCTTCACTTTATTCTTGAATATCCAAGCAAACGCAAGTTCAACGTTTGGAGTCAACTTCTTTCTCCATACTTAGACACCGATCGCACTACATCAAAGAATGCCTCCTCCTACCAACCCATCGAAATTCAAGCTGACCATCCTGATCCTAATATTACATTCCATTTCGGCGGGCTCGTTAAAAACCGTTACAAGCAATCTCTTCTAGATGGCCAACCACAAATAGGAGATTGGTGGTTTGCAATTGGAATGTATTGTAATGAAGAATTGGCTGGTGATTATATAACTAGAGGATTCCCAGGATTTACAGGGCCAGTTCCAAGAGTTAGATTGTTTGCAAAAGTAAATTCCATTGAAGTTCCTTTAAGCTATCTATTCCATGATATTTTGTGCACTCAAAATATTTGTCATCAAAATCAACTTATTCGTACTCTATTTGCATCTTTATATGTTTTTATATCTACTTAACTAAATCTTTCTTTTTAAACTTATTTCCTTCTTTACAATTAATTCAAATTTAAACATAGCTTTTCATTATTCCAAAATTTTAATAAACAATGATATTGCTGAGATAATATTTCATATCAACATTTATGAAAATTCGAACAAATAACGAAATTATATTAATGATCTCAAATTGTTATGAATTTTATATGATATATGTGAAAATTTATAGATGATATTACTAGATGTCAATTATTAATAGCTTTGCAGAAAATGCGACAATCAATTCTTACATTAAAATCGAACATTTAAATATTTAAATTATTAATATATAAAATAATGTTTATACATTCATAGTTATAAATGGGAATAAATATGCAGATGATATCTTGAAATCGGGCCGAATCTTGCAAGTAACTGATGTTTCGCAGTCATCTTTAAAAGCAATACTCGGAATTCCTTGTTCCAAAAGAGTTGTTTTAACTGAGGGTGGAACTGAGAATGATCCACATTTCTTCAAATTATTGCAACCTAAGAAAACTTCTGTTCCAAATGTAACTTCAATCTTAGATGATGCAAAAAACACAAGGTTAAGATTACTACAATCTTTGAATGCTTGGTAGTTGATTCTATTGATTCTATTTCCACTGAAGAATACACGCATGAGTTTTGGACTTCCCATGAATGCATTACTACCAATAACTTCCATCTCACTAGGTACAACAAAGTTTTTGATATCACTGTATGGAATGAAGACAATTAATTGTGTTTGATTGAAATTCATCAAAGCACCATTATAAAATGAAAAATTTTCTTCCATTGGAGAAAGATGGATCTCTTTGAGTTTATAGCATCCTTGGAAGCTTCCTCCAGCAACACTGTTGAGATTTCCATTTGTTGCCATATTTACATTTTCAAGAACTTCACAGTTTTGGAAAGAGAAACTTCCAATAGTCTGCAAATTAGTAGGAATAGTAAATCCAATTAATGAAGTGCAACCACTGAAAGCATAAATATTGATCTCTACAATTCCTGCCTGCATTTCTAGTGTAGTTAAAGATGTGCAAAACTGGCACATATACTGAGGGATATCACAGCTAATTGTTAAGCTAGTGATACTGCTTCCACTGAAAGCACTTGAACCTATAGTCCTAACAGATGGAGAAAGATTTGCAGTTGTGAGACCACTTGATTTGAACGCCGAAATACCAATAGACGTCAATAAATTCAGCGACGAGATTCCGATATCACCAAGCAGAGGACACTCTTGGAATGCATAGTTACCTATGCTTTCAATTGATGTGGGTAATTTTATATATTTTAGATTTGAGTTCTTATAAAAACAATATTCTGGAATTGACTTTAATTGGTTACCAAGGAATGTGACATTCTCAAGAATCTTACAATTTTGGAGGGCATATGATTCAATGGTGTTCAAACCTGGTGGCATGACAATTGATTTTATTAATGAAGAATCGAAAGCATAAGCACCAATAGTCATATTTTCATTGTTACTGAAGTAGACATTTTGAAGCTTTTTCTGCAAAAATGTTTTAGGCGCAATAAGCGTGCAGCTTGATTTAACAGTGATGTTATAGTTTTGGTTGGAGCCCAAGTAAGTAAATAAAGTCTGATTGTTATCTCTATACATCGTAAAATCATCAATAACTAAATTTGGATTCTGCAAGCTAATAGTGAGACCCCTAGTCAATAAGAAAACTCCATCTCCAAGTGTCTCTAAACTTTCCGGCAATGAAATACTTTTCAATGATATGCAGTTATAGAAAGCTTCGCTTCCTAGCTCTGTTAGGTTTGATGGTAATTCAACATTTTTTAGAAGTACGCAATTATAAAATGCTCTATACAAAATTTTAGTGATTTTATTAGTGAAGTAAACTGTTATCAGATTTTCGCATCCATAAAACATTGATCCTGGTACTGTTGTAACTCCACTTGGGAATGTAAATGTAGTAATAGGATTTCCTGAAAGGCACCAAGCATTTAGAGTTTTCACATTTTCAGGCATAATGATTTCACTAAGTTTTCCACCTCTGATAGCAGCAGTTCCAACAGTGCTAACATATGAAGGAACAGTATAGGATCCGGTTTTTGTAGATGAAATGAATAATAAAGTATTGTTGTTGGTGCCAGTATAAATAATCTTTCCGTCTGTCTTGAAGGCAGTATTTCTCTCATCAATAACTATTTCATTCAATGGACAACCTGCAAAACACGAGGCTTCAAGTTTGGTTAATTTCCATGGGATAAAAAAGAAAGTTAATTTACAGCTAGTGAAAGCATCTCCTCCAAGATAATTCAAATTAGAATCGACATTTATGTTTATTTGACTCAGAGCACTATTACCAAAAACTCTTCCAATACTAGTCCATCCGTCAATGGTTGTCACAGAATTAGGTAAATCAATTTTTGTCAAACTTGTTGTATCTTGGAAGCAAGCAGAACCAATTCTTAACAAATTTGGTGGGAGTTGAACGGATCGGAGGTACTTGCATTTATGAAATATTGCATAGTTTAAAAATGTAAGTTTGGTGCACTCACTCATATCTACAGTTTCAAGAGAAGAATTTGCAAAACAAAATTTTGAAATAGATGTAATTAAACTTCCTTTTTCAAAACTAATGGATGTAAGGGCGTCCTTACAAAGAAAAAACATGCTACTTCCATATATCTCTTCACCAGGAAGGGCAGGAATTGTTGTGCATAATTTAGGGAAAACATAATCGCCTGAAAGAGTGGCTGGAACAAAGTTTACTGAACTCCAGTCATCTGAATATCTAACTCCATAGTTATCTGTTTGAACACATATTAAAAATAAGAACCCTATACTCTAAGAAAAAAATATTGAAAACTTTACAATAACTAAGCTCTTATCTTATAAAAAATATTGAAAACTTTACAATTTTTATATCGTTCCAACCTTGTAATTTTTAAGGTTACCAAATGAAAATTATTAGTTATCAATTGATAATTTGTAAATAGTTCTCAAAGTATATTATAACAGAGAGATTGTTGCTGCGAAGTACAAAGATGAGTATTATTTACGCGTTTTTGAACATAATCATACCATTAATCCATGTTTTTCTAACGAAAGTGAAGCTCTCGAAGTCAACGTTTCTGGTAAATATTCCATCCTTTCACATCTTAACGAAAGCAATTTTGTGAGTGACGATGGATTTCTTCATTTCATTCTTGAATATCCAAGCAAACGCAAGTTCAACGTTTGGAGTCAACTTCTTCCTCCATACTTAGACACCGATCGCACTACATCAAAGAATGCCTCCTCTTACCAACCCATCGAAATTCAAGCCGACTATTATGATCCTGATCCCAATACTCATTTTGGTGGCTTAGTTTATAATCCTTATAAGAATTCATTACTTGATGGACAACCACTAATAGGATTTTGGTATTTTGCAATTGGAATGTATTGCAACAAAAGTTTGAATGGTGATTATATAAAAGAAGGTATTCCGGGATTTGATGGAACTGTTCGAAGAGTTAGATTGTTTGCAAAAGTAAATTCCATTGAAGTTCCTTTAAGCTATCTATTCCATGATATTTTGTGCACTCAAAATATTTGTCATCAAAATCAACTTATTCGTACTCTTTTTGCATCTTTATATGTTTTTATATCTATTTAACTAAATCTTTCTTTTTAAACTTATTTCCTTCTTTAAAAGTTTATTTTATTTTTATTATTATTTTTATTTATTTTCATCTCAGATGAGGAACAATGTCAATAATCAGATGATGATTGATTAAAAGTATTTTCTTTTTCATTGATAATTGCACCATGTGAAATAAGAAGTTCGGCTATTTCTTCACAATTATTTTCTATTGCATAATAAAGAGCTGTTTTTCCATATTTATCTTTTTCATTAATATTTGCACCATGTGAAATAAGAAGTTCGGCTATTTCTTTTCTATTTTCATGGGCTGCAATATGAAGAGCTGTTTCTCCATATTCATCTTTTTCATTAATATTTGCACCATGTGAAATAAGAACTTCGGCTGTTTCTTTACTATTATTATATGCATCATAATGAAGAGCGGTTTTCCCATTTTCATCTTTTTCATTGACATTTGCACCATATGAAATAAGAATCTCTATCATTTCTTTATTATCATTTCTTACTGCAATACAAAGTGCTGTTTTTCCATGTTTGTTTTTTTCATTGATATTAAGTCCATGTAAAATACGTTCTTCATTATGGATTTCTCCTTCTAATTCAACTTCATCATCATTAACTATAATTTGATTGTATGACTCAAGTAATAATCTGCAAATATCAGAATTGGGTGACCTACATGCAAAATGAATAATTCCACCATCAGCGTGATTAAGTTTGTTAGAAAATGTATTGTTTTTGAAAATATCTATTGTTTGCGGAAATGCAGCAGCCCATGGAAAAATATAATATTTGTTCCTTTTGAATAGAAGAAATGCAGCATTAAGGTTTTGATATCTGATGATATCTTCATAAATAGGTTTAAATTTTTTATCCGTCCAATCATATTCTTTAGTAGATTGATAATTCTCGCCATATAAATCATCTTGCGTGAATATCTCTCTATCTAAAACATATTCAAGCAATTTATGATTGTGTGTTCTAATAATGCTTCTGAAACAAACAATTTTCATTTTATTTTCTTTCAAGCATTCGTTGATAATATCTTGATTTCCTCCAATTACTGAGTAGCGAAGACATTTTTCAGTTATTTTACAATAATGATTAGAAATTAAGAAATAAAAAATATTAACAGATCCAAAGTAGGCACAAGTTTCAACTAATGATAACTCTACAAAAGAATTAAAATAATCAACTTTCTCTAAATTAGGAATTTCGAGAAAAACATCATCATGAGATATTGAGTTTTGAGTTAAATACTCCTTGAATTTATCAATCTGATCATGCATAACTATATATTTGATTGAACCATCCGTTTCAAATTCAAATTCCGAACTCCATAGAGAGATTTTCGTTATTTTTTTCCATGGTACGAGCGGAACTCCATAGAGAGATTTTCTAAGGAAAATTAAAAAGTACCAAAATAGATATAATTGAATCATTCACAACCGTCAAGTTTCATGCAAAATTATCAAAAATCTTTGTACGGATATTCGGAGTTCAATAAAATAGACATAACAATATTCATTTATTAACATTTATAGTTAGAGCAAAAATAATTTCAAAAATTAAATTATCATTTTAAATTAAAGGATAAAAACACAAAAATAAAATAAGAATTGATCTAAATTTGGTAGAGTCTCATCAAATCTGCTAAGAATACGAATGCCAGTTAAAAAATTAATTAATTTTTTGATTTTCATTCAAATTTATGAGTTAATAAACGGAGATTCCCTATTAATATCTGATCCGCATAAATCTTGTATCTTTCCACCAAGTGGTTCCAGTTGTTGGTTAATTGTATCGATAAGATCTTTAATTGATATTGATTTGTTCACTTTCAGAGCTTTCCATATGAAGTATGATAGAAATGCCTTAGAAGTTGGCGTAAAAATTGCACATTTCGGTGGCAAATTATTTGGAACTGTAATTTGACCAATATCAGTATGATCTACGTCAACAAAGAATGAAACATTGGAAGAAGGAAGTTTATAAGCATGAAATGATTCTATAAAAATTTTCATCTGAATTAATTGATCAGCAGACGTCAAAAATGATTTATTTGGATTTTCACTTGATGCCTTATGAAATCCATTATAGAAAATCATTAAATTATCAGTAACTTTTGATAAAAATATTCGAATTGCGGTTAGCATTGTTGTAATCTGCGGATTAATAAGTGTAAATGTAGAAAAACCAAATGCTTCAGCACATTTAGCGGTTAATATAGAATCATTCACTGAGCAAACAGCGTCAGTTTGAGTTTTTGGATTTAATGTTTCACAAATGATTAAAATAGACTTCTTAGGAATATTTGTGAGGTCTCGAGCTGTTTTGTTTGAAATATCTGTTGTTATTGACTTTAATAATTCTAATCTTTGTTTGAAAACACCGGAATTTCGAGTAGTTTCAAGGACTTCTAAACTAGACTCTGAAGGCAGAGACTGAAAGAACTCTTCCTCATTAAAATTCGTCCCATTTGATGCTGCACAACCCATTTTTTAAATTTTTTTTAGGGGGGAGAATTTTTTTTTTCGTTTTTTATTATGAAAATAATTTTCCATTTTCTTATCACAATTGCACTTGTTTCAGGCATTATTGCTGCAGGATGCTATCAGTTCTTTGTTCTTTCATCTGGATCTCAAGTCAAAAGATCAGTAGATCTCTTAGGATATTCAAATGAAAATTCATATGGTAATTTCGTCCAACAGATCAGAGAAAAATTCACAAAAAGCATCGGAAATGATGATTATCTTGATTATTCCACAAGATCTCTTTATACTGATGCTCAAATTCAAAGAAACTCGAATGAATTAAGTAATACTCTTTATGGCAATCCACATTCAGAGTCAAGGAGTTCGGAGGCAGCAAATGAGCTTATTGAAGATCTTAGAATTTCAATTCTCGAGATGTTTAACACAGATCTTAGTGAATATACATGTGTTTTCACTCAATCCCGTCTTGCATCACTTAAATTAATCCCGGAAGCATTCCCATTTACCGATAAATCTTCATTTTTATATTCTTCATCATCTGATGCTGATATTATTGGTTTAAGTTCATTTGCAGCGGCTAAAAAATCATCAATCCATTCATTCAACACAAATAATACTCTCCAGCCACTTTTCAGCAAATTTTCACGTAATTCTAATAATATTGTTATTACTCCACTTGTTGACAGATTTGATGGCCATATATTTACAGAAGAAGAGATAACTGAAGTACTTTCCGCTAAATCCCATGGTAATTACACTGTTGTTTTAGCAGATGCAACAGATTATCTCCAAACAAACACTCTTGACCTTTCTGCTCATCAGTTCGACGGACTAATATTCAGTATTGATGGTGTCGTTGGTTTCCCATCACTTGGCGTTGTAATTATCAAGAATCAGTTGATAAGATTCATGGATAAGCCATATTTCGGTGGCGGAACTCTTGTTTACGCATTGACAACACAACCATTCGAGAAATTACGTCTTAAACCAGCACAAAGACTTGAAGATGGCTCTCTTCCGTTTTTAACCATCGCTGCAGCTGTAGATTCAATAGATATCCTCAAAACAATTGGATCAGCACGTTTGGAATACGTTAATAGACTCTCAGAAAAACTTTACGATACGTTTTCTGAATTAAAATGCGTGAAAATTTTGGGAAATCCTTCATCATCGATACTTTCATTCGAAATTTCATCTGAAAATGGAGTTGTTGACTATAATCAAGTTGTTAATGATGCTTGTGACAATGGTTTCGTTATAAATAGCGGCTGCAACAAAGATGGAAAATGCGCTGCAAAAGTTTCAATTGGATGGCTTTCCCTTGAATCAGATATCACAAGATTTGCTGATTGGATCAATCAAACATACTGTGAATAAATATTATTGTTAAAATAAAATTATTTTTTTATTAATAAACATTTATAACTTAATTTTTATTGATAAATATGGTTGGATGTTTCATCTAGGTGGCAGTAAAAGGAAAACGAAGAAACACACAAAGATAATTTTATAAATAATGAGGCTGAATCGAAGGACAGTAGATCATATAGATAAATATGTTTAGAAATCGATAACTTCATATATGATCAAAGAAATTTTAGATAGAGTTCATATGATGGATTCAATTCATATTTTCAGAGGACAGATCTAATGATTTGAGCATACAGAAAACGCGAAACTTCCGATAGACATAACAGTTTCACTTAATGATACATTTATTAATGAAGATCAATTAAAGAAATGATAAGCATATCTTTAATTTGACTCTTGATATCAACACTGGTAATAATCTGATTATTCGCATATGTCTTAGAAAGGGTGTCACCTGAGAATATACAATGATACGACTAATTACAATAAAAATATTTTTGAATCAGAATATTCAATTTTAAATACAACGACTATTCAAAATCAAAAAGTGCCGTTTTATTTTACAAAACCATTTAAGGTCGATGAAAAAATAAGCGTTTTTAAAAAACCGCCGTTTGAGAGGAAAATTGAGAGCCCCGATGTATACTTTTTGACATTGTCAAAAACTTTGAAAGGACTAAATAAAAATTTTAGTGTCAGAAAGTTTACAAATGTATACTTTCTGACAAACAGACTCTCAGAAAGTACTCAAACTGCGGTTTTTAATTTCCGCACTTTTTTTTGGCGACCTTATACTTTTGAGTGAAATTAATTCCAATACATGGGAGAAATTTCATATACAGTATATACGATGGAAAAGTATATAAGTTAGTCTTTGATCATGATCAAAATTATGGGAAATGCTTTGACAGTGAAAGTGACGCTCGTCACAACAACTCCAAAGGTATGTTTTCCATTCTTGATGACCTCAATTCCAGTACGTATGTTATGGAAGATAACTTTCGCCACTTTATTCTTGATTATCCACTACTCGAAAAGATTAACGTATTTCAACAACTCCACTCACCACTTGATGATATAGAACAGGAAGGAAATTACGAAGCTACTGATTTTAAAGCAAATTTAACTGAAATTCCCTCTTCTGAATGGGGAGGACTCGTAAAAAACACAATAAAGGATGACGATAGAATTACGACATTAATAGATGGCCATCCTGGGCGAAGCTATTACTTTTATGCCATTGGCTTATATTGTACAGCACATGATCAATATATTGAAATAGGCCTTCCCACGAACAGCAACAACCAGTTAACAAAACATGTTAGATTGTGGGCTATGGTTCCAGCAACGTATGATATGATCTACTGTCCTTCGATTCAGTCTTATTATTTCTTAAATTACTTTGCATGTTTCTTTGTTTTCCTTTTACTTCCACCTAAATGAAACATCCAACCATATTTTGACCATATTCATCATAAAAACTTTAAAAAATTACTTGTTAAAAAATGTTATCCACTGTCTTTAAATGATAATGATGAGTATTCACTTTCTAAATGTCAAATTCATCCAGATGTCAAAGAACTATTTGATACAATAGATCTTCCTTTTATTATAAAATTATGTTTGTTTGTTTCTATGAATACATAAGATATTAATAATAATTTGTATACATGGCATAGGGCTGTACAAGATTTAAAAAAACATTGCCGGGTTACCGTAGAGGCCTAAAAAAATCGCGCCTCGGCGGCAAGCCGCCTCGGCATTAAGAATGCGCATCTAAATTTTTATATGTCCTTCTTTCTTTTATTTTTCCCTTCCCTTTCTTTTCTTTTTCTTTTTTTTCCCTCCTCTTGCTCTCATTTACCTTTTTTCCTTTTCTCATCATTTTTCAAAATTTTAAATTTTTATCAAAAATCTTGCCTATAAAAGCAGACTATGGAACCTTTTAATGCCTCTTAATCAATATTATACAGCATAAAGCATATTAAATGAAAGTAATTACGTATAAATTTATTTTATATCTTATTTATTAATTCTTTAGCATGTATTGTTTAATATTAACTTTTCTGTACATTAAATATGATATCTCCAAAGTATGAATGCCTTGTAACGAAACGAAAACTTAATTTTATGTTGAATATTTGTCACAAACATTAGATTATTAAAATATATGTTGGATATCCCTTAGTATGAGACTTCATGACTCTTGTAGTCTAACGTGAGCTTTGGATTGCAAGCTCTGTGGTTAACGAACATAAATTAATTGTAAAGTTTTCAAAATTTTTCATCGTTTCTATCAGCATCTATTTTTCCTTTAAAATAATATATTTGTATGAATACAATATTTAGTAATTTTTTTATTTCCCATAATTTCATTCAAAATTTCAGAAAAAATTAATTTCTATTCAATATTATTTCAGCTTCAAAACACTTCATTCTTATAGATGTTGATTCACTAAAGTGTGATACTCAATGTCTTATTTCAATGAAAATTGTTCTGCAAATTTATTTCACTTTTGACCTCACTTTTTCCGTAATTCAATTTTTTACTTTTAATATTTTAGATCTTCATAATATCATTTGAAAAATTAACCATATAAAAAAATCAAGTTATCAATTCACTTTTTCCGTAATTCAAAAATCAAAAATATAAATAATATATCTTTTTATCAAATATTATTATTATATTCTATGAAAAATGAGGTCCGGAAATTTTGCGGATTCCCGTAACTCAATTTTACGGAAAAAGTGCAGTAAACTATTCAAAATACGGAAAAATTGGTGTAAACTAATGATTTTACGGTAAAATCACGGAAAGTCCCGGAAGAATATATGTGCCTATATGAAATTATACAAAAATGAATCAAACGCATTTTAAAAGATTGTTCTTGTATTATAAATGCTATTCGCAGATTTATTAGTTGAAGAAAATTACCAAATTTTTGCCGATTTACAAAAAATGATTTACAAAGCATATTTTTATAAGGCTTTAAAAATCTTTAAAATGTGACCGGTGACGGAAATCCATGGTAACCAACCGCGGTTCCCGTTTGGAATGCCATAACATGGCACGATGGGCGCTACTTTTTTGGCGCCAGCGGCGCCGCCCGCGCCTCCGGTGGCTCCCACTGGTGGGGAGGAGACGATAGAAAAAGATATAAATTTTACTAAAAAAATTGAATTTTGGAAATTCTTTTGATTTTTTTGAATGATTTACGAAGAGATTGAACACATTTTGTACTATGAAATATCGTTATTAATAAATTTACTTCTTAAACATCTATTAAAATCGCAATTTTGAATATTTTTATGATTTTTTTTGACCCGATCACTTGCGCCCACTGGGAGGGGTGCTTGTAAAGTATTCAAAAATCAATGTAAACATTTCAATTTTTGCTCCCACCTCCCATTGGGAGGGGGGCATATATCTTGTAGCGTTCAAGTTCAAGCGATGAAAGTGCATAAGAAAGCTCCTTAATCATACCGATAGAAACAGCATTAGGGGCGCCAAATGGCGCTCGGTGATGTTTCCCATAAAAGCTTAATTTCAGGTATCCATAATCATAACCTGTCAGACGCAATAATTCATTAGCACACAATCATCGTTTCTCAATCAAGAAACGAAACGCACGATTGATTATGCTGGCCATTAAATTTTCATATCAAATAATTTACTACTTCAAGAAAAATTAAAGACTATCATCAACCAAAGCTTAAAATTCTCAGTGTTTACAACTCTCATACTTCGAATATGCATATTTCCAAAATAGCATGAAAATTTTTTTCATTTGAGCTCATTTTCTTTTGTTCTATTAACTAATACATGCAGTACAAGCTTGTTATACGTATACTTAATAAGTAAGGTCTTAAGGGAAATAATAAAAAACAATTTTGCTATTAATTATATTAAACAATATTTATTTGTAATTTCGTGATAATTATATTTCTTATTACAAAGTAAAGGTATTTGATATAATGTTTGCCTTACAAAAATGTTTCCTTTGTCTTGCCACCATAGGTATTCTATTTTGTCACTTTTTGCGCCCGCCGTGCCATGTATAATAATTTGATTGAATTTTCACTCAATTTCATGAAAAAAATTAAATATTTCTATGATAATTATTATATTAATAAAAAACAAGTATAATTTAAAAGCAAACAAAACATATGAACAGTTTACAATGCAGTGATAACAATACCGAGCTTAGATCTATTATTTGGTAAAATAGGTCTTGAATTTTGTTGATTTGAAGCGCATTGAACCCAATATTTAAATATAGGTTCATCATCTTTGGAAAATCCAGCTTGGGAAGGGCCTTTCATCGCATCTTCTCTGTTATTTAATTTTGATATCGACAAAAATGTTGCAAATTTACCAGAAACCTTCATTATCTCTCTGTAACAAGTAGTCAAGAATGTTGCCTCATTGAACTTCGACTGTTTCTTTAGTTCTGACCAGACAAAACTCTTATGCGGGCAACTTTCGCCTTTGTACATTTTACTGTCGAGATCCAACAGAGAAACGGCACTTTTTATTTCGGAAGGGAAATTATTTACCACTGCAATGGAGTATTTCAAAGATTCGACAACAGTAAGGGATTCAGCGACCGTGAAGTAGGATTCTGTGTAGAATGGAACAAATAAAGTGAATCTGCGACCTAATGATGTGGCACTTTCTGTGTCAGATGACTTAATAACTAAAGTTTTTCCAGATAAGATGGAAAAGATGCAATGGAAGAGAGTATCACTATCAACAAGGTCTAACATGCGTATTAATGAGCTGTTTACTTCATTAGATTGTATAAATGACATGAAATCATAAAGATTTTGGAATTTACCGAATTTGAATGTAGATCCTATAGAAGGAAGCTCGCATCTAAGTTGTATGTAACTTAAAAATGATGATCTTGGCGCAGAATCAATGATTTGTTGTAAAATTTTATGTAAATCTGGAAAATTAATAAATTCTACTAGTGTTTGAGGTCTTGTGTTATCTGTGAATAATGAACTGGTGTTGCCGTTGTTAGGAATGTTTAATTTTGATAAAAATTCTTGATTTTCATTTGGATTTTCTTTTTTGTAAATTTCTAATGAGCTATGTTGTATCTGTTGTATTAGTTTGAGAATGTCTTTCTTAAATTTCTGTTGAGCATTGATTAAAAACGATCTATCTTGATTTCCAACGATAATTGCGAGTTTTCTTAAGGAAGTTGGTGATTTACTATCGCAAACTAAAAAGTAGAATGATGTGAAGTAAATTTTGTCATATGCATGTTGATATATAATCGGATCAAAAGATTGAGTCATAGATATCTTTATTTTTGATAAAAAGTTGATGAACAAGGTCTTATCATCTGGAAAATCACTACTGTATATAATTTCAGGATTTGTATCTTTTGAATAATCAAGAAGAAAACAGAAAAATTTAGAGCTGGATGTTACAATTAAAGATGTTTCGGGAGAGGATGTAGGAAGCTTCATCGACGATGGTGAAAATGATGGAGATATCGATGATGAAGCACTAGAACTCTCCATATGCAACATTCCGATTTTTTTTTCTTTCTTTCCTACCGAGAAAACAAAATCAATACTGACATTAAAAATAGCTGGCTACAGTATCAATAAATTCCTTTATGAAATTAAACTTACTAAAATTGCATATATTGGTAGTTCATTCGAAATCATAGGCAGCTGAACAGGGCATCTGACCATTTCCTCCTAGATTTACTTTTGACTATATCTTTATTATCATTTACCAATGTTAAAAGCTTAATTGCACGAATATTTAAAATCATTACATTCCAAATTTTTCCGTTTCAACAATTTTTTTCTATCATTGATATATTTTTCTGCTTAGGTATTATATGAAGTGGAAATGTAAATAGTTCGACTAGATGGTTTCAGAAATATTTTTTAAATTAAATGGAATTAATGACTGACAATCTAAAATCAAGCTTGTTAGATAGATTTTATCGGTAAATGTTACATCGTTTTTAAATATATGATTGATATTATGATCTATAAAATATATCTCATAAGAATAGATTGGTTATAATAAGAAGTTACTATGTTTTTATTATATGGATTTCTGACGGAAAATTTGGGTCCGTAAGTTCGGTATATTATATTCACGTACTCCTTTTTTGATTTCGGATATCAAAACAGATGAAATTAAAAGAAGGCTCAATAAAAATCGACAATATATATTTAAAAAACAAACAAATACAAAACAAAATCATAATAAAAGAAAAAACCGCTTATTGAGGCATATGAATTACCGGAGATGGGCAGTGTCTTCGTTTGGAAATGATCACTGGTGTTGCTTGTTGTGATGGAAGTGACATACGATTTCCAAAGTTAACATGCTTATTATCAAGCCTTGGAAGTGCTTCGATAGCATTGTGGCTATTTGACTTCATCGATTTTCCTTCCTTGCAAGTATGGAATAAAGGAGGAAAATTAGCCAAAAAATATTCTCTTCTTAAAATTCTGTAACTAATTGTTCCTTGATTTATTATATTGGAGTAAAGATCTTTCTCGATTTGGGTAGTATTGAACCCTAATATCTTCAGAGTGGAATTTATCATTTCTTTGTCAAGAGAAAACTGAAGCAATTTGTCTGTCATTGTCTTAATGGAATCCTTAACCCATGGATGAGCCATTATCTCATCTAATGTTATGCGCTTGCTCTGATCTCTCTGAAGAATTTTCTTTAATAAGTCAATTAACTGATCTGAAAAATTATCTGGATAATCTAACTCTTTGAAAGCAATTTTCTGAACAAGCTTTGTCATGTTCTGGTCTTGAAATGGCAAATTTCCTGATACTAAAGCATATAATAAAACTCCAGCACTCCAAATATCAGCTGCAATGGTATACTCTTTGCATAATAGTAGTTCTGGTGAAGCATAGCATGGCGATCCGGACTGGGTTTTGAAAAGCTGTCCTCCGAGCTGATAACTCGATAATCCAAAATCGATAACACGTATATTGTTATTTGAGTCTAAAAGGATATTCTCAGCTTTGATGTCTCTGTGAACAATTTGGAAATTGCTAAACAAGTATTTCATGACAATAATTAATTGTGCAAAAATTAATTTAGCATTTTCTTCAGTGAATGGACCAAACTCATTAAGATAATTGAGAAGGGTTCCATTTTGAGCATATTCCATGATGATGCAAATATTATCGTCTGTTTCGACAACATCAAAAAGTTCTGCGACGAATGGGTGGCGTATTTTCCTCAGTATCTCGATTTCACGCTGTATTCTGATTTTTGAGTCTGTATCATCTGAGAATTTCGATTTGGGAATGATTTTGATTGCAACTTTAGTTCCTGTGAGCTTGTGGATGGCGTAATAAACTTGAGCAAATCCGCCTTTTCCGATGTTATATTTGATCTGATATGATTCTAAACTATGAGTACTCATTGTAATTTAAATGATTTAAAATTTGATACTCACAAAATAGATTGAATTAACCACGTAATTCAAAAATACTTTTCTGAGTATGAATTGAATATAAATTTTTTAAAAAGTAAGAAATTAAAACGTATATATAATAGGAATATTTTTTATTCATATAAATTCATTAATTATTTTCAATTCAATATGATTTTGATAAGTAATGAAAAATTGACTTGGATGTAAAAATTACTCAACCTTATTTTAAATAATGTTCCGAATAATAAAATACAATAACATTTTTTAAAGGAAAAAATGTTCAACCAAAATCGAAAATACTAAGAATAAGTTCATTAATCATAGTAACTCAAAAATTCTATTTTTCATGATAAGTTATACTTTTCGATAAGATTAATTCAAATCATTGAAAACTAAGTCTCATCACACTTTTCAATGCTCGATTTTTAAAAACTGTTTAAAAATGGAGCTTATATTGAAATAGTGTAGAGACTAAAAATTACCACAGACTATTTCAGAGGATTGAGTTGCCACTTAATCCTCTGAAAAGTCTGAGGTAATTTGCAAAATTTCTTGTTTTTATAAAATATTTGTATTTATCACTTACACTCTAATAAGAAACAATTAACCGAATTTAATTTAAAATTGAATAAAGACTTACAGATTGTTAATTTGTGAAGTTTTACAACCAGGGATTCATTTTATTAATCAATTATTCGATTTGAATTTTAATCGTTTGTTTACTGCAAAATATCGTTTTTTTGTCAATGTAAACTTATCGAATACGATTCTAATTCCCCTACTCTTTTTGTAATTATGTACAAGTTTGAAGGTATCGTATGAGGGCAAACCCATTAAAACTCTACGAAATACGTGCCAATCATGTACTTTAAAAATATCTCCAATAATTCAAACAAACTGAAATAAGGTTTCTGGGAAAAATGCAACTTTGCCTTATTCTTATATTATTTATTGAATCAAACTGTATACTATGATATATTACTTTTCGTGAATTTGTTTAATTCAGATAATTTCTATTGATGGATATTTGATTTTATGTCCCATATGAATTAATCAACAGAGTGATTTTCATGATCAATCATTTTATAGCGATTTAAATAAAATAAATTAATTTTGGTTTTGGCATTGAGATCTTTATAGCTCCGTCTTGAATAAACTATTGTAAAGCATTATCTGATCACATGACAATTGTTTAAAAAGTGTTTGTAATTTTAAACAATATAATATTACTTATCAAAGGAAAAAATGGATCATAGTGATCAGGCCTATGGATGGATTTCATCTCATGAAAATATAATTCGATCGTGATAAAAACATCGGATCAAGTTAAACGTTGTCAACATTATAATTTTGTCACTTTTATGTAAAAGAATCGGATAATTTCAATTTGTCGATAAATAAATATGTTTACCAATGCTGGTTAAATTTTCCGTAACAATGACTTTCACAAATTCTGAAATCAAAACAAACCAGAAATTCAATTATCATATCTTCTCCTCATTGTGTTAGAATAAGGATATATATTGAAAAGAGGAACGGTTATATTCAAAATTTGGTGGTTAGATTTCTGAGATGATAATATTATTTCAATTATGATTATTCAATATCAATCCTTACTATATATTTAAATTGAAATGGAATTCAAAATAAACAATTGATTTCATATTTTTATTGTTTTATCTTAAGCTAGATATTTTTTTTTCCGAGTGAAATAGAAATTGTTTACATTTCATAAAGTTTCAATTCAAAAATTTATAATGTTCCAAAAGCTAGTTTTTACGCATATCCTTTCTGAAAAATGCGTACATTTAGATGAGTTCAGTAAAACAGATGGGGTTATCACAGTTGATACGGATTCTGACTCCAGTAATCTTGATCTTCCCACGTTAATGGATAATTCTGTCACAACTTTGAAACTCGGCCCCAATGTTAATTTCTTTTCATTCACTCGATATTTCAAATATTTTCAAGTTATTGATTTAAGCAGTAACCAAGTTTCTCAGTTAGAAACAAATTTCAATTCTCTTCCGCAACTCAAAAAAGTAATCTTACCACAATCTATTACAAAAATTCCGAACAATTGCTTTGAAAATTCAGGAATTACTGAAATTAATATGGATTATATTAAAGAAATTAGCTCTAGAGCATTTTACGGATGTATTAATCTCCAGACCATCGATCTAAGCAAAGTTACATCAATTTCGGATAGTTCTTTTGAATATTCCGGTATCAAAGTTGCAGATCTTAGCGAATTAACAATTACAACTATTCCAACAAGCGCCTTTGCTTCATGCTATCAATTGACTACAGTAACGCTTCCTTCTGGCAAAGAATTCGTTCTAAATGACAAATCCTTTTATCGTTGCTATAAATTAACAGCAATTACAGGAACAGTTAAACAAGTTGGTGTCAGTGCTTTAGCCTTCACAGGAATTTCAACAATTACGTTTGCAGGAACAGAATTAATTTGCAAATCAAATTCCTTTGAAAAATCATCAATTGAGACCATTCAAGGACCTGAATGACTCATTACCGTTCAAGATAGTGCCTTCAAGAACTGCTACAAACTGAAATCTTTTTCAAATAATCTTGTTCCTTCAATAGATATTACAGCAAAGAGTGTTTTCGAGAATTGTGTCCTCCTTACACTTGCAAAAGTCAGTTGCAGGAACTCCATCAATGAAGAAACATTTAGTAACTGCAAATCTCTTACAACAATCAATATTGATGTGACACATACAAGTCTTACGATCAAATCACAAGGTTTCTTTGCTTGTGACAAGCTTACAACGTTCACAGTCTCGAATACAGTTACTGATATTTTTTATGAAGAAAGATGTTTCGCGAAATGCTCATTATTGACATCAGTACCTAGGATCACCACTGCTTATGACTATTCTTTCATTGATTGCGTTAAATTAGTTTTACCAGAGACAATTAGTAATCCTGGCACTGGCTCCTTCATGGGATTAACAGCTATAACTACATTGAAGATAATAGGAGCAACAATAAACAAATTCGCGTTCATGAGATGTACAAATTTGAAATCTGTCACTTTACAAGATACAGATACAATTTCAGATAGCGCTTTCAATGGCTGTTCATCACTTACATCTGTAACGTTCCCTAGTAAGCCTATTATCATAAATCCTTACGCATTTTACGGAACAGCGCTTACAACTGTAGATGTAAGTAAGGCAACAAGTATTGGAGCAGCAGCATTCCAAAATACGAAGCTCCAAACAGTAACTGTTGGTAATAATTTCTCATCTCAAACATTACCTGAAAACCAACCATTCTACAACCTCCCAACCCTCACAAAAATTGTATTGGCAAGTTCGGCCACGCAATTTTACATCGAACCTTTCTTATTGTGTGAAAATCTTGCCGAAATTACAGTGAACGGCAATTTCAAGAACACAAATGGAATCATTACATCATCCGATGACAAGAAACTCATTTGTGTCCTCCCAACGATCAACATCAGCCAATATGAAATTCCAGATGTAGAAACAATCCAGAAATACGCCTTCCAGTCAAACCAGTTCATTACATCAGCCACAGCATATTTCCCCAAGACATTGTCTTATACGTTCTTTAATTGCAGAAATTTGACTTCATTCTCTTACAGTCCTGACGCATCGCAGACAGATCCATTGCAGCTTGAAGGTACATTTATGGACTGCCCAATGCTGAAAACTGTGACACTTAACGGTAAAGTTCAATCAATCGGAGATGATACGTTCAGAAACTGCGTTAAATTAGTTGATTTCGTTATTCCTGATTCTGTTACAACAATTGGCCAATATTCTTTCGCCAATACCCAAAAGATTAAAAATCTTACCTTAAATGGAGTGGTAACCATCTCTTCCTATGCATTTTATGAATCTCATATACGAAAATTAGCTATTGGAAAGGGTTTGAAGACCATAGGAACCTATGCTTTTGCTAATTCCAAGATATCATCGATTAATTTACCAATTTATTTATCAACCATTGGTGATCATGCCTTCTACAAGGCCGAAAAGCTCACTTCCATCACTCTCCCGAACATTTACGAGATCAAATCCAATACTTTTTCAGGAACTAGCTTAACCCAAATAAATATACCACTATCAGTACACACAATCGCACCAAATGCCTTCGACCATATTTATTCCGCCTTAAAGTTCTCATTCCCTTCAGGAGGACATCCGAAATTTACGGTTTCCAACGACCATGAATTTATTGACAAATCCACGAGCAAGCTTCTCTTTACATTTGGAAACCTCACGAAGACGTACAAGATCTCCAATTCCGTTAAATCCTTAGATATAAATTCGATAAACACTAATTTCTACGAACAGAGGAATACTGGCTATGCATATGATATTGGTGTCCAAACACTTATCATTCCAGCCACAGTTTCTTCATTTGATCCAAGTTGTCTCTCATCATCTTCAACATTTTTAAGAACTCTTTGTTTTGAAGGAGACATTACCTTCACAGCTACTACTTTATCATCTACTAACATTGTTAACATCTTTGCTCCAGCATATACAGGTGGTTCGACCCAATTTACACAAGGAAATCAAAATATTCCAATTAAAAGGCAACCATGCGACCAAACATCGCCTTATCCAACTTCTTATCAAGAGATAAATGATACATGTCCACCTCCTGAGGAGATAATCATTCCTGAACCAGATAATGAAACTAATTCTTCTCAAAAAGTTGAAACACCAGCTCCTGAGAGCAACAGTGGATTCATTCCATTGGCAGGATGGATGGTTGCCGTAGTAATTGTATTAGTTATCGTTATTGTCGGTTTAATTGTTTTGTATCTCGTAAATCAGAAAGCGAAATCCATCAGAAGAGAGAAAAGAGCACAAGCCAAGGCAGAGAAACTCAAACAGCAACAAGAGGCACTCAATAAAGAACAAGAACCACCGAAAGAACAACTCGATGAAGAGACGAAACAAGCTGTCGAAGCTGCTGTTGCAGAAACTCAACAACAAACAGATCAGAATGCAAAACAAGGTGAAGGTGATGTTGAGAAGACTAAAGATAATCCTTTGTTGACATTTGGTGACTCAAATGAAGACGCCTTCGGAGATGACGCCGAAGAACCTGCTGATTCACCATTGGCTCAGGATGATAATAAGGATAATAGTGATTCTTCTTCTTCTAACTCTGATGGAAAAGAATTGCAAGATATTTAATTTTTTTTGCACGTCTTTAAAAAAAAATATAACAAATTTATAATTAATTTTATAGTTTTTCATTGATTTTTTTCATTGAATTTAAACTTCATCACAATAATTTTCAATATGAAAAATAATTTTCAAAAATATCTGTTGATATGCAAAATTTGTTTCAAATATTGGTTATATTATTTATGTTTTTATTCAGATTAACATTTAATTATGATATCTCAATTCATAATGAATTATCAAATTAGGCGGACATTTATATATAAAATAAGCTAATTATAAGCATTATAAAACATGTAATAAGTTTTTCACCTAAATAAGCTGTTTGATACTTTATTTGTAGGAATCACTGCCATGTTTACTGATTGTTGGTTCCAATAGTTTAGTTTTTGCCAATTTTGTATCTTAGTGCTGTCATATTCTATGCGTTTGTTGTCAGAAATGTGTAATTTTAAATTGAGATATATAATTTCATATGAGATAATACCATGAAATTCAGATAATTATATTTGCGATACAGTGATATTTTGGTTTTTAATGAGTAGTGACAAGATAATAAATCCGTTTACTAAATTTTTTTTTTGGCGCCTAAAAAAAATAATTTATTTTTAGGAAAATTTAAATGTCTTATAAAACACCATTTACTCAGAAAAACTATAATCCGTGCGCGAATGTTGGAGTTCCACGTGCTAGTCCTCCCATTTCTCGTCAAGCATTTCCGAAAACTGTGTTAGGTGTTAGAAATGATAACGACGATCCACACGAGCTTCCTACAAAGATATCTCAACTTAATTATAATCGAGAGCTTAATGCATTAAAAGAAAATATCGAGTTAAGAGATAAAGAAAATTCTGATTTAATAAATAAGAAAATTCAGATGGAAAATGATTACAATATTAAGATCCAATCTTTACAGAACAAAAATTCTATGCTTAACAACGACATAAGAACACAAGAAATGCAGCTTTCACAGTTTTATTCAAAATTGACTAACCAATTATCACGCCCTATTACAACTCTGAGGGACGCAACTGTTGCCATCTCCGATATCATTGCAGAAAACCTTGCTCTCCAGAACAAAATCGATAAACTTTCAAAAACATTAATCGGCTACGACTCAGACATTGAAGTATTACGCGAAAAACTTCTTGCTGATAAAGAAGAAAAGTCAGCACTGAAGAAAAACATCAAGGCTTTAATGGAGCAACAAAAAAATGTTCCAGACGTTAATTCCATTATCCAGCCTTATGAAAAGAAGATAGAAATACTAAATCAAAAGCTAGCTGATATGCAGGACAAATACATGCAAAGCCAAAAAGCCGTTGATGAACAAGAATCTTCTGTTATTTCTTTGAAGGACAAGCTTGATCAACTTCAGAAGAACCCACAACCAGCACAATTACCTGATAGTACTAAACAATTATACGAATCAAAGATTTCATTGTTACAAGAAAGATTTAATATCTCAGAAAAAGAAAACCAACAGAAATCAGAAGAGATCAAGAAGCTTAATGAAACAATAAACCAGAAAGAAGCTAAGATTGCAGAACTTTCTGCTAAAATCGAAATTCTTCAAAATACAATTTCAGAAAGCGAATATTCAGTTCAACAATCTAAGGATAAGATTTCAGACCTTAAGAAGAAATTATCACAATCCAATGACATGGTCCGATCTGTCAATGTTGAACTCGACGCAGCACATTCTAAATCATCAGAACTTGAAATTCGTGTTTCACAGTTAAATGAAGAAAAGTCTAAACTCGAAACACAACTTAATGAACAGAAAAGTGGTCAAAACTCAATCAATCAACATCTTGAATCAGAAAATGAATTTTTACATGAATCATTAAGTAATCTTGAGAATACACTTAATTCACAACGCGAAGAGATCAGCAAACTTTATCAAACAAGATTTGTTTTGTTGAACAATCTTGAACGAACAGAAAATCTTCTTCGTGAACACGAATCAATTGTAGAACGTGCACTTGAATCTAAGACAAAAGCGGAAGAATCACTTGACTCATTCATGAAACAGATCAATGCCGAACGAGAAGTCGAAGATCGTTCATTCAACGATGCATTCGACCATGTCCTTGATGTCCTTCCAGTTAGTGTTGTTGACCAAGTCTCACGATTGAACGGTCTTCCTAAATCAGAAATCTTCCGCTGTACTATTGATGCCATTCTCTCTGACAGCAAAGATCTGAACACATCAGAACAAAGTGTTGAATACAGCAACCTCGAGAAACGTCATCAAGCACTTCTTGAACAACTTCAGTACTGTGTTGATTTCATTCGTAAAATCTCACGTTCACAGATCAATGTTATTGGTCAAGATGGTCGTACAGAGATTATCCAACAATGTGCACGTCTTGGCAAGTTCATTGATGATCACAAAATCTATCTTCCTAACAAAGAATTTTCAAGAATCTCAATGTTCGATCCAGTTACAATGAACAATCCAGAAAACATTGCTAAACTTTTCTTCGACTTCGTTGATGATTCATTGATCGATCAATCTCCATATGTTGAATTGTACACATTGTTCTGCATCTACGCACAAATCAACATGTCCTTGACAGATTCAGCAGAGACCGTTCTTTCATTACAGAACGAACTTAAAGAATCAAAATCATATATTAAGTCACTTTTAAGTCAACTTGACTCACAATCACAACAAACACAAGAACTTAGTGAAATCAAAGATAAACTCAAAGAAGTTATTCCTAATTTTGTTGATGATTTTACAGGCGACTTCAAACGAGACTTTGAACAATTTATTGATATTGTTTCATCAGAATTCACACCATCACATGCTGTTGTTGATTTAGAACAAAAACTTTCAGAAACACTTCGTCGTTTAGAAGAAAGCGAAAATCAAAATTCACATGAACGTCTTTCATATGAACGTGAACGAAATGAATTTTGCAACAAATTCAACAAATTAATTTGTGTTTTAGAGAATGAGCTTTCATTAGCTAAAGAACAATTCAATGATCTTTCCCATAAGAAAGCAGAAGAAGACGAAATGTACAGATCTAAAATCGAAGAACTTGAATTACAAAATGCAGAACTCTCTAAAATCAGTGACAAAAGTTATTCAGAAGATTTGACGAACAAAGAAAAATTAACAACAGTTTTAGATGAACTTGAAAAAGTTACATCAGAAAAGAAATCATTAGAACTTGAATTAACAAAATGCAAGAAAGAACTTTCAGACATTATTGAACAAGCACACAATGATGTCCATAAACTTATTGATAAACTGAACCGTGAGAAATCTAAAACATCAATTTACAAATCTCGTGCTCTTTCAGCCGAATCAAAGAACAACGATGTCATCATTGAAGTTCGAAAGCGAACAGATTCATTGGCATCACAATATGGCACATCCATTGTTGCATTGCAGAATGACTTGAAACAAGAACGAGAGAAAGTCACAAATATTAACAAAGAGAAAGATATATTAAGTGACGAAAACATTCGACTTAAAACAGAAATCTCTAAATTGAAAGTTCAATTGCGAACATTAACAATCAATAACGAAGACTTGAAGACGAATCTTGAAACAGAACGTTCAAACAACTCAGCCAAGATTGCATCTCTCAATATTTCAACATCATCAAAGATTGATGGTTATAACAAGTCATTTTCAGATCTTCGAAACAAGTTCAGAGAAGGAATTGCAAAAATATCTGGTTTCGATATCAAGAGTTTACCAGAAGATGACGACGAATTAATTGATAGTGCATACAGATTTGTCAACGAAATTATGAATTCAGAAACAGCGAAAGTCACACAGGATGCTTTATACCTCAGAAAAGTTTTACGTATTGAAGGAACAGACAAACATCTTTCAGATGTATTCTCAGACATGAGATCTAAAATTGCAAAGCTCGATGACAAGTGCAGTGCAATTCAGTCAGAGAATGAAAGAATACAGACACAGACAGAGAGAACTATGAGAGACAACGAACGTCTCCAGTCATCACAGGAAGAACTCCTTCAATGGAGTAGATGGGGAAGGTCTTTGTTCAGACAGATATCAGACATGTCTCCACAAGGACAGAAAGACAAAGACATAAGGTTGACAATCGAGGAACAGTTCATTGGTTCTCTCGGTTTCGGTTCATTGAGAAGCAAACTCTCAATTTTGAGGAGTGAGAAACAATTCTTGCTCTCTCACTCGATTCCTGGATCATCAAAAACAAATACAAATTCGATAAGACCTGTTGCAATGGTAATCGTGTTTTCAAACATTTTACAAGGAATCTCTGGAACTCAAAAGTCTACGATATTAATCAAGGAGAAGAAACCTGCTCCAAAATTGTAATTTTTAAATATTTTTTTGTCTATATTTCTCATCTTCATTTTTATCTTTATCTTTTGGAACTATGAAGCATGCTAGAAGATTTTCCTGCAAATTTGGATAAATAAGGTAATAAAACTGTGATTTTTTTGGTTTTTGTGTCATGAAACAAAATTCTGTATAAAAACTTGGAATTTGATAAATATCAGAATAAATTTGATCTTCTCTTTCAAATGTAACAGTTCCTCCTGTACTTATTGAATTTGATTCAATACATGAATCAGTAATAGTCAATGTGTAACCTTTATAAGAAATATCAAACATATATACTGGAGTGTTATTTAAAAATACGCAATGATCGACATTAGTATTATAATTACAACGAAATAGAACTTGGTCATTGTCTGTACCGCATTTATTTCCAATAACATTGCAATAAGAAACTGTTTGTATATATGAATCATTATTACTCCAAAATTCAAGAGATGGACTTCCACCTTGGTTGTTTTCTTTGAATGTTGAGAAATTACATGTACTTGATTTTCCATCAAGGATACTATGTATTGATGAACCTGCAGTGCATTTGTTGTAAGTGATGTTGTTATTCTCAAAACGTAGATCACCCCATGCAATATCAAATGCATACCATCCTTCTGATTCACTTTCTCCGCATTTTGAAACTGAAATTTGAAAAGCGTAGTTTTTATAATCAGGAGAATATTTAACCCATTGATAAAATGACATGTAATCACTTGCTATTGACTCAGAATATGAATTTCGTTGTTGAACAAACTGTCCTGACTGATGGCAGTCATAGTAAACGGATCCACCTTCTGAAGTGGATTTGCATCTAGTAAATTTATTGTCTTCAAGTAATGTGCAAATTTCATTATCTCTTTTGATATAAATGGCACTCTTTGATTTGCATTCGTCAAAAATGCAAAAATAAACGTAATAACTCTTAGAGCCTGTAGTATTATATAATGCTGTGACATCATTTGTTTGTGTGACTTTATCTTTCTCCTCAAAATAATCAGTCCAATTGAACTTTCTTGCATTTTTCATATTTGAATTGTACTTCTAAGCATGTGGATTGTTCAACCAATTTACTGAGCTGAGACTGAAGTATTTCAACATAGATTTCGATTTGCATATTTATTGTTGATCGATATTGGATCCCACTTTTTCAAATATAAAAGTGACAATTTGCATAAAATTTGTAAAATAATAGTTCAAAATAACCGTTTTTTCAATTTTTTCCAGATTGTTTCTTCTATATTTCGCATTTTCCCTTAATTCACCTAGAATGCATTTGTAATAATTCCGCTGATACATTATATATATAAAAATAAGTAGTAGGATAGGGCGGGGTGTGTGACTTTTTTTGTTACATCTATATATAGACGATGCATTAAAATATATTTATTTATAAATCATTAAAAAATTAACATTAATTTTAAAATAATTTATTTTTTTATCTTTTATAAAAGAAGCTATATATAGATGATGTCAGATATTCCGCGATTAATTAAACATTGTTTAAATCCTGAATGGGTTAAACTTCAATTTAAAAATGAAGATTGTGAATTATTAAATGAATATGAAAGCCAAAATAAGCTAATGAGGTATAAATATAATGATAGGGAATATTTAATTTCATGGAATCAATGGAGTCATAATCAAAGACCTCATAAACGAGAAGAAGAAATTGAAAATAATGAAATGGAAATCATTGATGACATTAAAGAGGATGGAATTCCTAAATTTTGTAGAAAAACCTTTAGAACTAAGTTAGGAGCATATAAACGTAGAGTATTAAATCCTGAATATCTTAAACATCAATTTAAAAAGGAAGACTGTGAATTATTAAACGCTAATGAATATGAAAATGCTAAATCAAAACTGAGATATAAATATATTGGAAGTGATGAAAGGTGTAAAGATAAAGATAAAGTTTATTCAGTTTCATATAATAACTGGCACACGTTAGGGATAAGAAAACATTTAGGAGATTATGGTAAAAGTTCTGAATTCTTCAAATCTAGTATGTACGAGAGAATAAAAGAAATTAGAAATAATTATTTTCATGAATGAAAGATTCACTACCATAATGAAATAAAAAATAAAAAAATAAACTTTAAAAATTCATGTCTCAGAATCAACATTGAACTTTAAGAAACTAATGATTATTTGAATTTATGAAATCAATTATTTGATTCATTCTTTCTTCAATCTCTTCTATTCTTTTTGTTAAATCATCTATTTTCATTAATGAGGTGATTCTTGATTGAGGAATAGATTTCAAACTAACCACCCCCTTTATTTTTGAAATTTTGAATCCATCAACTTTAAACATTTTATTCAATTTACACGTTGTCAATTCTTCAAATAATTTTTTATTGTTAGCATAATAGTCATTAAATTCTTCAACAGATGAAAAAATTTTTATTTCAGTAATTGGTTTAACAACGTTTATTTTTTGTTGAACATTTTCACTTTCATTTATTTCTTCCTCCTCTGTTTCATTTATTTTTAAAATCGGTTTCATTTATCATTAAATAAAAATTAGAATATAAGTGATGAAATATATTTTTTAATTAATATTAAATCAGAAATGGCTGCAGGATTCTTTAAAAAATTATGGGATGGAATTAAGAAAGCTGCGGGTTGGGTTTATAAAAAGATTATTAAACCCATTGCAAACTTTTTGGCACCAGTAGCGAAAACGGCAGGAACTATCATAGGTGGAGTATTAGGTACTAAAGCAGGTAATCCGGCGATGGGAGCACAAGCAGGTAACGCAGTTGGTGGAATAGCTGAAGGAATACTTAATAAAATAGGAGGTAGATAGTGGAAAAATAAATTATTTTAAAATTATTTTTATCTTAGTATCGGTTGTAGTCTTTGATAAACTTTTTCTCCTTTATTTAATATTTCTCTTATTGGGGCGGCTTTTGGTGTTATTGATTCAGCAACGTCACTAATTGCTTCTTTATTCTTAAATATCCAATTTGCTCCCTTCTTCAATGTTTCCCAAACTTTACTCGCTCCTCTTTTTACTTTATCCCACAGTTTCTTAAATATACCTGCAGCCATAGTTGATTATTTCATTAAAATTAAAAATTCATTTTCATCTTTTAATTTTGATTTTTTATTTAATAATAAATGACGACTAACTATTTGGTGCCAAACACTAAACCGATTAATGGAAATGTGTTTCATTCATTCGAAAAGATAAATGAAATATTCGCAAAGAATGACGGTAGAAGATATTATAGAGAACTTGAAAGTTCATGCTATGACTCTGATGCTCCATATTTTGATGATAAACAAACTCATTTAAGAATTACAAATCCGGCTCATGATGTGAACCAATTAGGTGACACATATATTAAACGCAAAGTTAAAGCAACTCTAGTTTCAA
This sequence comes from Trichomonas vaginalis G3, assembly GCF_026262505.1. Classification (NCBI taxonomy): domain Eukaryota; phylum Parabasalia; order Trichomonadida; family Trichomonadidae; genus Trichomonas; species Trichomonas vaginalis. The sequence goes on from NC_067207.1 coordinate 30,244,565, forward strand.
ATAAAGCTTTCACATGTGATGCCGCTTTTAAATGCATGCGTTTATTCGTTGGTTACAAATCATCAAATCAAAGCTTTAAACAATTAGAAGTAGAAACCGAAAGAGGTGATGCCGGTTATCTTCAGATGGATTGCGCCCGTGAATCTTTCGCATTTGCAACATATAAACCAAAATCAGAAAGGAAAGTTAAAAAGTTTGTTCATTCGTTATATAATAATGTTCAAAAATATGATAACTCAGTATGTGGTAAATATATTGACCCTTCAGAAGTTTTCAAGAACGCAAATGAAGAAGTTGATGTCACTTTTGATATGATTATTCCGGTAAATGATTTGTTAGCATTTCAGGCGTTCGATGATTATCCTAAATCATTTGATGATATCATTCTTAAATATTATGTTTTCAGGGATACTTTAGTATTTTGTCAGATTGACCCGTTAAGAGTTGCTGATTTACAAAATTACGTTTATGAAAAGATAACTGATGAAAATTATGAAAAGATTATGAATCATGTTTATAAATATGATCGCAAATTCCAACAAATCGGACTTCCTGCCAAATTAATTACAAGCTTAGCCGCTACATCTGCTGACGCAACAGTTGATAACGTTATTATTTCATGCACAAAGATGGAAGTTTTAGAGGATAAATGCATTACACCAGGATACGGTTTAATTGAAGAATCAGTTAAAGCAATACCTCGTTTATTCAGTAAGGAAGATCCATTCATGATTCCAGCTCAACATATTGACGTTCGTTCACTAAATGGAGGTTGCATCACTCCTGAAGGTATTAGCTCAGATTTCTCATACGCTCTTCATAATGTTACAGATGTTGTGTTAGCATTTCCGAAGAATGCAATGCAAAGAACAGTTTTAGAAAATCCAATGCTTCGAGGTCTTCAGGTCACTATAGATTCCAGAAACTTCCCCGATCAAGCGATGACCACAGTGGGCGACATATTCTTTACACGTATGCTTCAGCTTCTGATTTAGATGGAGTGAATGAATGCACAGAAGAATATGAGGACTCATTAACTAGACCACTGAATGATGATAATGGCACGCCATTAGCTAGAACATGGAAAGACCAAACTTCATTCTTATGCACTATTCCAGTTCAACGTGATGGAGCGGGTATATTCTTTGATGGATTAGAAACTTTCAACTCACAAGTTACAGTACAAGTGAAAGCTTATCCAATCATTCAGGGTGTAAATGACACTTACTGTTCAAAGGTGACAAATCCTCCTCAGGTTTGGTTTACTAGGACTACATATTGGACATGGACACCGGACGAAGGTTTGAAATATCATCCAACAGGTACACCACCACAGTATAGAAGTTCATATGATGAAATATTGATGAATAGAAATGTTTAAAATTATAAATTTATTTTTGATTAAATGGATTTAAATTCATCCACTCCTTATGAAGAATTAGCAGGAGTATATAATACATACGTAGATGATATGATTAATGAAGCATTGAGTGATAATAGAAATGCTCTATCTAAGGAAAAATTAATGAAAATTCCATATTCTGAATGTTACTTAAATTCAATCACTGCAGCAATTGGTAAACAAAATAAAGGTAAAACATTAACGATATTAAAACAAATTATCATTATTGCTAACACTTCCCCCTATTCACATGTGTTAATTTATATCAACCGTTCAGGTTCACCTTCAGATGATACATTTGAATCTTTAAAGCATTTAATCAAAATTCCAATTATTTATTTATCACAAGAAGAAGCAGAAGATTATTTAAAAAACTTTTTAATGTATAAAGAATTATATAATACAATCAAGAAGCAAGGATTAGAGGATAAAATTATTGATAAACAACGGGATGAATTATTTGAAACACTTTCTATTTCAAATTTTGATAGAGAATTTTTGCATTCACTCATTTTTCTAGATGATGCAGTGAAATCAAAACTAATAACAAATGAGAAATCATATTTTAATCAGTTATTAACTCAATGTCGACACATTCAGTGTTCATTCTTCATGGCTGTTCAATACTTCAAAGCATTAAGTACAAACATTAAATCAAATCTATCAACACTTTTCATTTTCAGTGGGTTTAGTCGTCAACAGTTGAACGTTATGCTTTATCAAGTGAATCTACCAATGAGCATTAATGAACTTTACACACAATATCAGCAATTAGGTGAACATGGAAAAATAATAGTTGATTTAAATAAAGGAAGTGTTAAATTTGATTAACTTTTTATAATTAATTTTTATTTTTTATTATAATTAAACATGACAGAAATGGTAAATCTTCTACAGGTTCCATTAAAACAAGGGACAAACAAAAGGGGTGCATATAATAGAACTATGAAAGTTCCTGATGGAATGAAAGAATTAGTTCATATTGTTGCTGGTCTTCAAAAAGATGTTAAACAAATGAGAAACGTTTTAACATTACCAGAAGCTCAAGCATATGCCAAACGTCATGGTCCAAATTGGGAAGCACACGAAGCAGACATTACGGGTCCAAATGGAAAACCTGATGGTATAAATGAAGTTTTCGTTACTGATGGTCAAGGTAATATTAAAGTCATAAATGGTTATAAATTAACTATATCTGATTATCCTAAACGTAAAGCATATAATGAACGTTATCCTATGCAATTTGATGAAAATGGAAAAGCTGTTAAACAATACATTGAAGAAGGTGAAAATGGTCCAATTAATTCATACCGTCATAATCCATATTCTTATTTCAATGAAGAATTAAATGCTGTTGAAGAGGGACCGGATGGATTACCACGATATTCTAACCAGTTTGATGGTCAATATGCAAATATTAGACCTGAAATTTCAGCTAAGAAATTCTTTAAAGTTGCTTTATTCGATCCAGTTTTCGCAAATGTTAAAGATGAACTTAAACAGCAATTCCAACCAATTATAGTAGCAAGAATTGCATCAGGTGCTTTATCTCAAGCATTCAAAGATTTAATTAAGAAACCATTATATCAGCAACGAGGTTTAACTTATGATTTAGTTAAGGAATCAGATAAAAGAAAATTTGAGAAATCAGATGATTATAAGAATGCAATTAATGAATATATTCGGTCTATTAATTTCGATGAAACAGCTAAAAATCAACTTCATGAACAAATACAGGGAATAATAGATTCAAAAGTTCCAGCAAAATAAAAGTTTAAATATATTTTTTTTATTCGAATATAAATGAGAAGACGTTTCACTAGTCAAAAGAACACTAACGCAAAAGCAGAGATTACGGTTGGTTATAACGTAAATGATGATAAATCACGAATTATTCAAAATGTTAAAGTTAATGTTAGCCCTGAATTAACAAGGTCAGCAACTCAACCAAATTTATTAACTCGTGACTTACCGAAGAATGAGGAGAATGAAAAAACCATGAGAATGGAGACCCAATCATTTTATCTGAACCTGGTAAAGAACCTGTTGAAATTCCCACTTATCCAACATACCCCCACCTCTTTCATCAAACATCGAGAACCCATATAAAATAGACATTAATTCTGAATTAATGAAAATTTACCGTGATATAATAATTAATAATTATGATTCAATAATAAATTTAATTGACCAATCCGGTTTAATTATTTTACCTTATGAATCATTAATTCACATTATCGCCATTCTTTGTGATGTTCAAGATTCAGACGTTAAATTCAATTTTTCATAGATGATGAGGTTTCATGCTGCGGAACAGTTGCAAAAATAAATCCTATAAAGGATATTAGCACAATTAAGATATCAAAGAACGGAACAACAACTGAACTTCATTTAACATATAATGATATTTATAATAAAATAGTTGATGAATATAAAATATCACTTGAAAAATTCTTTGTTAAGGCTATTTAATATTCAAGCATTAACATTATCGAATAATAATCCTTTGAATCATAATCAATAATAATTGACCTTTCACCAGTTTCTATCGTTTGTTTTATTTCTTTTTGTTCCCCACTATCTGGATCGGTCATTGTAATTGTTTTTGTTATAGTATCAGCTTTATCTTTAACTTCAATCTTTTTTCCATCGGGATATTTAAACCAAAATTCTAAAAATTCGATATTGTCAATCTGTTCATATTTTAATCTATCAATTACATTTTAATACCATCTGAAAATCTTATGAAATGGTCATTATATGGGTTTGATTGAACTAAATTTGAATGAAGTGAAATATAACCTGTTGATGAATATGACATTGACTCATATTTTCTGAAAACACTAAAATTTATAACATGAATGAATTTCTTATTCGTTGAATTTATGAATTCTTGAGGTAATCTTATTCTAGTTTTATTTATCACTGGAAAATAACGCTTTACCATATTTTTAATCGTAATAAAAATGTCAATTATCAATATTATTTCGAATAATAACTGTGAATTAAATTTAACAGTTAGCGGAATTTATAATGTTACTCTCGTTTCTGTGAGTGGTAAATTTAATCCCATTCTTTTAGACCCTTCAGATTATATATCATTTATTAAAGATGACCTTGAAAAAACGTATGTTATGTATATAAATAATGTGATAGCGAAATGGGATATTAACATGATTTTAAGTTATTTAAATGAATCATATCATATGGTATGAAGAAAATTTTAAATCAAAACCTGATAAACTTTTTGAACTTGATGAAATAAATAACCTTATTAAATTCCCGCTGAAAATTAAATTTTGTACTCCTCATCTTCGTTCATTGTTGGGATATTAAATTTTGAAAAAGATGTTGGGGATGTTTTGTATTCTGACACCGGTTCCAATTTCATTTTAATCAAATGTGATAAAGTTAATACCCCAATGAGATTTTCACATCAAACATTAGACCCTAACTCTTACCCATCAATACAAAACATTTTATCCATCAACTTAAACACATTTTCTTTATCATATCCGTTTCAATTATCCGGGAATTCATTTATTCTTCATTCAAAAGATTTATCAAATATTAAATTTAGAATAACTGACCTATTTGATTGTGATTTAGAATTTATGAATGAAATATTATGGCAATTTCAAATAGAGAAAATAGCTGATGAGATAACGGATTAAATATTTATTTTTAAATCGTAATAAATGATTAAACAACAGCAACTTAAGGCGCAAAGCACCCAGGTCCTTCAGACCATTACATACGCCATATATGCATATAATTCAAAGACGGCAGAACAAACGCAAAGGTTGAAATATGGAGATTTGGAGATAGTATTGAAAAATGACCGTTTCGAATTCGTTTGCAAAGGTGGTGCAGTGATATCAAATATAAAAGAAATTTTATTTATGAATTCAAAAATAAAAGGAATAACGGATGATATAACATCAATTCCACCAGAAGAACAGAGATATTACGCATTAAATGCATTTCCTAAAGTTTTGAAGATTGGAAGATTTAATTTAAATGAGGAATTCATAGAAGGTTTCCTAAACGACATAATGAAGAAAGCAGATAAGGAATATGTGGATAGTGAGTTAAATAAGAAGGCAAATTTGGTTTATGTTGATGAAAAAGATAATGAAATTAAAGAAAAGGTTAAATGGTATCATGAATGGACATTTGAGACTTTTAAAGTTAAAGCTGATACAGAATGGGTTTCAGGATGTTTAGATCTTAAAGCAGATAAAACATATGTTGATGAAAATTATGCAAAGAAGTCGGAAGTAAATGATGTGATTACAAGCATGAAAAATGAAATACTTCAAACATTATATCCTGTTGGCTCTATTTATACGTCAATGAACTCAACAAATCCAGCAAGTGTTTTAGGTTTTGGTACGTGGAAGCAGATTGTAGACAAATTCTTATACTGTGCTAGATATTCAAAGCAAACAGGAGGTTCGAAGAAAATTAAAGAAGCAAACCTTCCACCGCACACTCATACAGGAACTACAAACTTTTCTGGCGACCATAGCCACTCATTAAGAGACCACCCATTATACAACTCAGAATATGAAGCTGGTTATGATGTTTTATCTCCAGATTATAACCATTCAGCAAAAAAGACTTTTCGACAAACTGAACCAGGAGGAAATCATTCACACACTTTCACAACAAATCCAACAGGCTCGGGTAAAGATTATATGCCACCATTTGTGACTGTATTCGCATGGTACCGCGTTCAATAAACATACTTGAGACTTGACCCAAAGGGTTTAGGCTTACCGAATGAACTAAATATATTTTATGTCTGTAATTAATTAGGTAATGAAGTAATGAATGAACTGCAGAAATATATTTTATCGTTAAGTGACTCAAAGAGTCCGGAGACAAAGTCTCATGTTTTCAGGTTATTCAATAATTAATTATTTTTGAAGAACTGAGGGTGCTACCATGTTACCATGTGCTACCAGGTTAATTAACTTCTCTGAAAAAATGAGACAACATGACATTTAGACAACAACACAGGAGGAAGGTATTTATGAATTATTTTTGAAGAACTGAGGGTGCTACCATGTTACCATGTGCTACCAGGTTAATTAACTTCTCTGAAAAAATGAGACAACATGACATTTAGACAACAACACAGGAGGAAGGCAAAAATAAATTCCAATCATACTTTATAAAGCATCATTTACAGGTATTTCATCGTCAGTAAATGAATCCTCATTATCGTTTGGTTCAACCTGTTTATATAATCCTTTCATTTCTTCTTTCAAAACATAACACCATGTTTGTTTATCGTCTATTCTTCTATGTTTCCTATCACATTTATCCTTAATGCTCATTTGAAAGTTTTTGTCTTTCATGTCTGATGGTTTGCAGAATAGAGCATTTTTACACGTCATACCTGCACACAATTCATCATAATGTGTATTTATCCATACATCTAAAGGATTTGTTGATAATTCAATTAAATCTTGTTTGGCTTCAGTCATCGGTATGATTCGTACATTAAATGATGAAAGGTCATATTGCATAAAATACGTCAGTAAATTATCATAAAATTCCTTTGTGCATGAATCCATTAAATTCTTGAAGTAATCAAATTGACCCTTGAATTTATCATTAACTCTTAAAACTACGTATCTTCTGTCTCCAACTTCAATTTTGACAGGGTAGACGTTATTAGTTACGAAAATGAAGTTTGCAACGTTCTGAGCAGTTCTTCTGGGTTGATTCTTTTCATTAATTCTTATCTCATTATCCGTTATAATTGATTTCAAAGCGTTGAAGTTTGCGAGTCTGTCTTCACCAACATTCTTGAGTTCATTAAGTACAAGAAACATTTTATTTTCAACAACCGAATTGAAATTACCCGTTAGCTCACTTATTTCAGTAATGTTTTTACATGAATAACCAGCGAGAAGTTCAGAAATAATGTCTGTAAATCTGTTTTTACCTGTTCCCTGAAGTCCTTTCAAAATAATTGCTGTTTCATTCTTAACTCCAGGATGTTGAATCATTGATGCAATCCAGCCGAGAAGGTATTTATACACTTCATCGTTATTATCACAAATAGCTTCTTTAATGAAATTCATAAACATCTCAATTTTTGAGTAATCTACTTTTTCGAGAACGTTGTATTTATAACCCTGAAACGTTGAGAAAACATCTGGGGAATCAGATTTAAAGCAAACACCCTTAACGGTTAATGAGGATAATTGATTTAGTAGTACATCCCATGCTGTTATTGTTTTACCTTCTTCTTTAAATAATTTAATCATTTTGAGTGACTCTTTCATGTTTGATTGAAGAACGAATGATATTTGATTCATTTTATCGTGGATATTATAGTCCTTTTGAATGAAATATTTGTTTCCACAATCTACAAAACGGATTACACGTGATAAATCCTCAATTACTTCAGAACTGTTTTTATACTGATGATTTTCAGCTTTGCGTCTAATATCTGTTATCAAAAACGAGTCATCAAGTTTGATATCAAATGTTATTTTTGGCTTACGTAATAAAGGTAAAACATATTCATCATAATATTCCTTTTGGTATAGTTTTAGAATCTTCACTAAAACAAATGGAGAAGTCATTAAATGTGCATATCTACTACGTGCTTTTTCAAAATTACTTTTTGCATTTTCTGTTAAGCTGCAAAAGTTATAAACGTTATCGTATGCTTCATTAATTAAATAATTAGGTAACGAATTAATTGCTTGAAACAGTGTGAATAATGTTATTTCTTTTTCTAAATTCATGTTTCCACCGTCATTATGTACTTCAAAATCACTGATGCCATCAACTATGCTCTGGGCAAGTTTATCGTCAATGTTTACATCTTTGTTTTCATTCATGATAGTCTTTATTTCTTCGTTCTTCTGTTCAACTCTTACCTTAATATTCAAATCATTTAATATATCATTCACTGTTCTGGTTAATGTTGAATCATAACTTCCACGAATGAATGAGTATGTATTGATTGGTTCTGATGCATTCTTGCGAACTCTTGAATCAGCCATAACCACTAAAGAACGCTTTGAATCATCCATAGAAGTCATGGTATCAATATCATAATCATTGCAGGAATAACATTTAATCATTCTGTTCGAAACTGAATAGAAGAAATTAGTGTTGCAATAAATGTGAAGACCTCCTGAAGCGGTTTTAACGATAACATCTTTATCCGAAAGTTTTGATAAAATATCTTTTCTAACTGTTTCTTTAAGTTCATCATTGTATGATTTATTGATATCAACATCTATAATCGTTAAATTTGAAATTTTATTTACTAATAAAGCCATACCAGTTTTCCTTCCTCTTCCTCCATCGTGTTTGAGGTAGTTATGTAAATCAATCTTGTTTTCACCAATTCTTTCGTTGAGGGTTTTAGTTTCTGCCACAACTAATTCCTCAGCTAATGAATCAATAACTTTTTCATCAGAAACGATATAGTTGCTGTTGTTGTTTGTTGCTGTCATTTATATAGGAATAAAAAAATAAAAATAATTTTAAAACTAACTTTATTTTTGGGTCATTTACACTCATTACGATGAAGTCATGACAAATCATTTCCGGGACTGTTGTCTAAATGTCATGTTGTCTCATTTTTTCAGAGAAGTTAATTAACCTGGTAGCACATGGTAACATGGTAGCACCCTCAGTTCTTCAAAAATAATTCATAAATACCTTCCTCCTGTGTTGTTGTCTAAATGTCATGTTGTCTCATTTTTTCAGAGAAGTTAATTAACCTGGTAGCACATGGTAACATGGTAGCACCCTCAGTTCTTCAAAAATAATTCATAAATACCTTCCTCCTGTGTTGTTGTCTAAATGTCATGTTGTCTCATTTTTTCAGAGAAGTTAATTAACCTGGTAGCACATGGTAACATGGTAGCACCCTCAGTTCTTCAAAAATAATTAATTATTGAATAACATAAAAACCATTAACGTAAACATTATTTTTGGGTCATTTACACTCATTACGATGAAGTCATGACAAATCATTTCCGGGACTGTTGTCTAAATGTCATGTTGTCTCATTTTTTCAGAGAAGTTAATTAACCTGGTAGCACATGTAACATGGTAGCACCCTCAGTTCTTCAAAAATAATTAATTATTGAATAACATAAAAACCATTAACGTAAACATTATTTTGGGTCATTTACACTCATTACGATGAAGTCATGACAAATCATTTCCGGGACTGTTGTCTAAATGTCATGTTGTCTCATTTTTTCAGAGAAGTTAATTAACCTGGTAGCACATGGTAACATGGTAGCACCCTCAGTTCTTCAAAAATAATTCATAAATACCTTCCTCCTGTGTTGTTGTCTAAATGTCATGTTGTCTCATTTTTTCAGAGAAGTTAATTAACCTGGTAGCACATGGTAACATGGTAGCACCCTCAGTTCTTCAAAAATAATTAATTATTGAATAACATAAAAACCATTAACGTAAACATTATTTTTGGGTCATTTACACTCATTACGATGAAGTCATGACAAATCATTTCCGGGACTGTTGTCTAAATGTCATGTTGTCTCATTTTTTCAGAGAAGTTAATTAACCTGGTAGCACATGGTAACATGGTAGCACCCTCAGTTCTTCAAAAATAATTCATAAATACCTTCCTCCTGTGTTGTTGTCTAAATGTCATGTTGTCTCATTTTTTCAGAGAAGTTAATTAACCTGGTAGCACATGGTAACATGGTAGCACCCTCAGTTCTTCAAAAATAATTAATTATTGAATAACCTAAAAACCATTAACGTAAACATTATTTTTGGGTCATTTACACTCATTACGATGAAGTCATGACAAATCATTTCCGGGACTGTTGTCTAAATGTCATGTTGTCTCATTTTTTCAGAGAAGTTAATTAACCTGGTAGCACATGGTAACATGGTAGCACCCTCAGTTCTTCAAAAATAATTAATTATTGAATAACATAAAAACCATTAACGTAAACATTATTTTTGGGTCATTTACACTCATTACGATGAAGTCATGACAAATCATTTCCGGGACTGTTGTCTAAATGTCATGTTGTCTCATTTTTTCAGAGAAGTTAATTAACCTGGTAGCACATGGTAACATGGTAGCACCCTCAGTTCTTCAAAAATAATTCATAAATACCTTCCTCCTGTGTTGTTGTCTAAATGTCATGTTGTCTCATTTTTTCAGAGAAGTTAATTAACCTGGTAGCACATGGTAACATGGTAGCACCCTCAGTTCTTCAAAAATAATTAATTATTGAATAACCTAAAAACCATTAACGTAAACATTATTTTTGGGTCATTTACACTCATTACGATGAAGTCATGACAAATCATTTCCGGGACTGTTGTCTAAATGTCATGTTGTCTCATTTTTTCAGAGAAGTTAATTAACCTGGTAGCACATGGTAACATGGTAGCACCCTCAGTTCTTCAAAAATAATTAATTATTGAATAACATAAAAACCATTAACGTAAACATTATTTTTGGGTCATTTACACTCATTACGATGAAGTCATGACAAATCATTTCCGGGACTGTTGTCTAAATGTCATGTTGTCTCATTTTTTCAGAGAAGTTAATTAACCTGGTAGCACATGGTAACATGGTAGCACCCTCAGTTCTTCAAAAATAATTAATTATTGAATAACCTAAAAACCATTAACGTAAACATTATTTTTGGGTCATTTACACTCATTACGATGAAGTCATGACAAATCATTTCCGGGACTGTTGTCTAAATGTCATGTTGTCTCATTTTTTCAGAGAAGTTAATTAACCTGGTAGCACATGGTAACATGGTAGCACCCTCAGTTCTTCAAAAATAATTAATTATTGAATAACATAAAAACCATTAACGTAAACATTATTTTTGGGTCATTTACACTCATTACGATGAAGTCATGACAAATCATTTCCGGGACTGTTGTCTAAATGTCATGTTGTCTCATTTTTTCAGAGAGTTAATTAACCTGTAGCACATGGTAACATGGTAGCACCCTCAGTTCTTCAAAAATAATTAATTATTGAATAACCTAAAAACCATTAACGTAAACATTATTTTTGGGTCATTTACACTCATTACGATGAAGTCATGACAAATCATTTCCGGGACTGTTGTCTAAATGTCATGTTGTCTCATTTTTTCAGAGAAGTTAATTAACCTGGTAGCACATGGTAACATGGTAGCACCCTCAGTTCTTCAAAAATAATTCATAAATACCTTCCTCCTGTGTTGTTGTCTAAATGTCATGTTGTCTCATTTTTTCAGAGAAGTTAATTAACCTGGTAGCACATGGTAACATGGTAGCACCCTCAGTTCTTCAAAAATAATTAATTATTGAATAACCTAAAAACCATTAACGTAAACATTATTTTTGGGTCATTTACACTCATTACGATGAAGTCATGACAAATCATTTCCGGGACTGTTGTCTAAATGTCATGTTGTCTCATTTTTTCAGAGAAGTTAATTAACCTGGTAGCACATGGTAACATGGTAGCACCCTCAGTTCTTCAAAAATAATTAATTATTGAATAACCTAAAAACCATTAACGTAAACATTATTTTTGGGTCATTTACACTCATTACGATGAAGTCATGACAAATCATTTCCGGGACTGTTGTCTAAATGTCATGTTGTCTCATTTTTAAAAGAAGTTAAATGACCTGGTAGCACATGGTAACATGGTAGCACTGAAAAAATTAAATTTGGATTGAGTTTAAAAATTCATTTTTATTAAATTCATCTCTTCCAACCAATTTATTTATTCTATTAAATTCTTTTATTTTTGCTTCACCCAGTTTAAGGATTGAACGGTAAGTTTCTAATTTTTCGATTATTTCCTTCTTCTCTTTATCGTTTTCAGTTCCATTAGTTTTATGGGCATCAACCCCACCGCATTGTGGCTTCTTTTTGTAATAGCATATTTTTGATTTAATTCTGTTTAGTTTCTTTTTATATTCATTGTCTGGACTCTTGGCTGCTTTGTTGTCACTCATTTCTTACGAAATAAAAAAAATTAAATATTATTTAAATATAATGAAGTAATAAAATAAATCGGAATTTCTATTAATTTATTGTCAACTTCAACTAATGCATTGCCGTTAATATATCTAACAAATTCAGCTATTGTGTCAAATCTTCGTCTTCTTTTTGTCATTGATTTATCAGTTTTTCCATAATCGAGATGAATCAAAACTTTATCCCCTTGTTTAAAATTCATGAGCCCCGAATTAATTTGTTCACGTTTAACATCATTCAACCTTTCCATTTGCTTTCTAATATATTCCCATTCTTTTGAAATATCATTTTTCATTTCCACTGGTTTCATGTTTATTGTTCTATGCCATGTATTATTGTAATAATATACTAACTGTTGTATGATGGAGTCATGATTTCCATCCCAGTATATCTGACCGTTAACCCCTAACGCATCTCTAAGAGTTCTCATTACCGCATCAACTATTTTATTATGAAACGTATATGGAGAGGATGAAAAGAAAAAATTAATTTGTGGGAAATAATGAGCCATAGCTGCCTGAAATCCTTTATCACCATCACCCCTGATATTATCTACTCTTTCATGATCTAGTAAGTATTGAATAGCTCTTCTTGTTTCCTGTTCTGTTTTCCCTTTCACCGGAATGCAATATAAATATCTAGTGTTAATGTTAATGGCAAATAAATAAGTAACGTTTCCTTTTGAATATTCCAGATGATCGATTTCGTATGAATATGGATATGGAGCAAATGAAGGGCGACTAAATTTTTCCTTTAATGGTTGAATTTTTGGGTCAATTGGTTTATTTAATATCTTGAAATCCTTTTTAAAATCTTTTTGCTTCTTTAATGTTTGAAATGGATATAATAAAGTGAATGATGAAGGATTAACTGAAGGAGGAGGCGGTACTGTCGTTGGAGGTTTTGGTGTTGCAGGTGGTTTAATTTTATCTGCTTTGATTTTGGAATTCATTCCTTCCTTCATTAATTCTGGATGTATTCTATTCATTTGTTTTAAATATGCTGTATATAAAGGTTTGATATACTTTCCCGCTTCGAGTTTATGTTGAAGGATGAATTCCAAAAGTTGATCTTCATTTAAAAGTCGGGCTGAATATGGTTTAACTAATGAATCATAAATTAAAGCTTGTGCTTCATTTATGGTCTGAAGGACCTGGGCGTTTTGCACCTTTTGTTTTTGTTCCTTTGGCTTTTGCGGCTCAGGATTATATAATTTATATAATTCATCAATATCTTCTTCTGTTAATACTTTATTTTTGAAATCTTTCAACTGTTTAAGTTGTGATTTAGTTTTTCCCTTTGAATATTCATTATTTTTAATTTTGTCTTTAATTTTAGAAATTATTCTATCATGATATTTCAAAATTTCATTTTTATAATATGGATAATAATATTCCATATCATCACCCGTTATATTGTTATCATATTTTTGGAGATATGCTTTTAAATCATAATAATCAAGAAAATTTTGATTAAATACTAAATCAGCAATTAAAATTTTTAAATCTACGTTATCCATTTATATAAAAATAAAATCAATGTTTTAAGGGTGCCCACCTCTTTGAATCATAGTATCAAAACCATTATTTACATATTGAATCCCATCATTAACGGTTCCTTCTTCTAAAACGGTATCAAATGGTGGCGGTTGTTGTTGCTGTTGATGCTGTGATGGGATTTAAAAAATTCGTTGTGGTTGATTATTTGGAATCTGAAAGTTAAAACCATTTGGTATAAATCGATTTGGTTCCTTTTGTCTCTTCTGTGGCATTTCATTAAGAATAAAATTTTAAATTGTATTAAATAAATGGCATACAACATCCATTTTCACAACATACAGCCTTAGTGTGTGCTCCTGTTAATGCAGTCTTACCGATTGTTAAGCGAGTCATTGACCCGTTTTTAAGTTGTAAATTAATATTCTGACCATCAAATATCACTTTATCATTTATTATATCCAAATATTTTTTAGGTGTTAATTGCTTATTTTGTCGTAAACTAACACCTTTCATTTTTTGTGCAATCTTTTTAAAATCACTTCCATCAATTGAACCGTTGAATGATGTATAACATTTAGGACATAAAGCAACCATGTTATCACCTTGTTTCTCAATTGCTAAACCCAATAACTTCTTCTCATGTGCTTTTTCTTCAGCTTTATTCTTTAATTTAGGTTTAAATTTCTCATCAAAACAGAAGAAATCAAATGGTGCGAATTTGAAAATGTTTTTATCATAAAATTGTTTATCGGTAACAATTGCTTGAAATGCTTGAGTGTTAGGAAGATTTGGGTCGCCAGCGATTGCCCAATAAGATGAATCAGTATCACCTTCAATGAAATGAAAACGATTAACATCCATGCATTTATACATAAAATCATAAATGAAAACCAAATACCAGTATTTAGCATTATCTAAAGTGAAGAATGCCTCTTGTAAACATGTATCACATCTATAAAATCTATCTTTAAGCATCACTTGATATGTATCTTCACCTATTTCTCTTATGTTTTTAAACTTATTTGACATACATGCAACGCGTGCCTTCTGTGCATTCATTATTTTAGTCTTTGCGTAATTTTGTGTATTCATTGCATCGTAACCATATGATCCATTAAGCGAAATCTTGCAAAATAAACTTTTTCCTTTATTTCCTTCTAATTCAGCCTTTTGTCTTTCTTCATAAATTTGTTCGCAAATTCATTAAAACAAGTGTTTTTCGTAAATGTTAAAATTGATTGAATGTCATCAATGATAAAATGAAATCTGTCGATTAGATACCAAAGATAATAAGAAGAAAATGGTTGATATTGGTTGTGTGTTGATGCTAACTGAGTTAATTTCTCTGTTTCTGGTCAACTGGTAGATTGTTTGATTTCATGTAATTATACATAAAACTGCCAATTGTTTTTTCATCTGTGATAATATCTAAGTTTCTTATTATCGGTAAAAAGTTTATGTAATCATTAATGTATTTTTCATCAATGTGACCCTTTACTTCAGCCACGAATAAAGTATTTTTCTTCTTAATTATTCCCAATGCTTTTGCTTTCTTTGTTGCTGTATCACAAATGATAACACCATTCAATCTTCCCGGCATATACATTTTATGGTCAGTATATTGAATGAAATCATGAGGATTAGATGAAAATGATGAAGGATATAATGAATTAAAGTCAACTCCAACGAAATGAGTCATAATGTTGGTGGTGTCCTCATTTGATACAGTTTTAGTTTCTGGATTATATGAAAGTTTATTAATGTGCGTGATTCCTTTAAGATTTACTCTATGTTGAACATTTGATAAACCACCAGTAATTCCATTACGGAGAATGTGATAAGCTTCAACTGAATCTAAAGTCATTGGTAAATTATTTTTTAATGCGTAATTTCTTAAATTGATTCTTAAACGTTGAACATCTTCATCTTTATTTGATTTTACGACATTGCAATAACAACACATTAACTGACAATTTTCTTTGGTATGTGGTTTTTCATTATCGATTCTATCCAATGTTGGTTTATTTGCATATGTAAACGCTTTACCACACATTTTGCATTTAGATGAAAGGATTAAATCGTGATAGTATTGAAAATCATCCATTGAAACATTATTTTTAGTATCCCTTTCTGCTTTTTCATCTTGTTTCTTATATGATTCAATTTTATATTTCCAATACTTTTTCGTTAATTCAAAACTTGATTCTATCTCTTCCTCAGGATATTTTTCATTAGGATTAAAGTCTTTATATGCTAAAGCGTAACGAATCATTGAAGCATTCGATGATAAAGAAAGATTATGAAGCATATCAATTTTATAAACAAATGTTTCTTCAATAATTTTATCAATTGGGTCAATCATAATTTCAACATCTTTATTGCAATAATGAATAAAATATTCTAATCTATTCTTAAAGTTTTTAGCATCATTGAGATATATTTGATAATCACTATCTGATATAGTTTCTTGAGTTAATGCTGAATAAAATGAATCTTTCGTGAATGGTTCCTCTTTATATAATTCTTCTTCGTAATTTCCCATGTGATGAATTGATAAGGGAAAAAGGATTTAACACGTGATTTATTGTTTCCGAAATCTTGAGTGAATTGGTCTAATGTCCCACCCGCTATATAATTTCTGATGTCAATAAATCTCAATTCATATGGAGCGTTTGTTTTCTTTACAATGATTTGCTTAAATTGTGAAGATGAACCCAGCATTGATTTTATTTTCCATTTTGCAGTGTTTAAATCACGAAGAATTAAATTTAAATCAAACTTTCCCGAATTAAAACCTATGATATTCACTTTATTGAATTCCTCATCTAGAAGTTCTTTAAATGCTTCCTTCTGTTTTTCATTTAATGTATGAGACAAAGTCCCCGCCGTTTGGTCCGTTTGCGACTTCATTAATTCTTCATATTGTTCAATATTTGATTTAGCAACTAATGAACAGGTTGAAAATAAAAACTCAATCCAATCAGAAATAAAAGAATCACTCGAAGTTAAGCAAAAATTCCTCGTATATGTTTTATCATTTAATTTAACCGTTGATGATACCATGAATGGTTTTAAGTAAGCGTTCAAAGTTGCACACTCAGAAAGTTGTAATTCTTCTTTAGTCTCTAATGTTTCGAAGTCAAAAGTAATATAATATCTTGTCGGTTGATAATATTCCTGCAAATTATGAGCTAATAACCACTGATATATCTTCTGTTTCGTAATATGTGGTGCATATGGTTGCTGTGTCTTTTGCAACTGAACGTCTTGAATTAATCTTCCATTATTTTCTTTACATTTCTCACAATGCTTTAAAAATCTTCTTTGGTTTTTCCTTTCTGGATCATCACAGATAGAATAAACTTCTTCTTTACAATATGGACATACTCTATAGCCGGTGAGTGCTTCAACGTCTGTTATTCTGTCAGCGTGAAGTTTTCCACATGGACTCTGTGTTAATAAAATATTTACTGTTTCAAATTCTGGATCTATCATTATTGATTCCACTAATGGAAAGTCTACCTTATTTATGTCCACGTCTTCTGGTTGAGGATCACAATAATAGAAATCAATATTAACATTTAACATTCTCGCTAATCTCTCACTTTCTGATGAAATGTCAAACCCTTCATATGAATCTATTGCTTCATTTAAATAACTTCTACGAGTTTTAGGATTAACACCATCAGGAATGTTATAGAAGCGTTTAAATAACCTTCTACCTTCTGCTCTAATTTGATTATCATTCATTTTAGCTGTTTCGTTTTTGTTCATTTATGTAAGAATAAAAAATTAAAAAATAAATAAAAATAAAGTTTATTTTTTAAAGCCCATAAAATGAATTAAGAATACATAAATTTTTATCATCTGCGACGTGACGAATACATTTTAATTTACTCAAGAATGCGTACCCTGATACATTAAATCTAATTCCTGTCTTATTTAATTTCACAACTTTGAAAAGGAATGTATGAATAGCTATAAAATGATGAGAAGATGTTTTATGGGTTGCTTCCATTTTTTCTGAAATAAATGAATAAATATAATGTTTATAAGTTTTCATATCTTTTATGTTCTTAATAACGAATGGTATAGACCTTTCCACTTCGTCTTCCTTCGGTGCTGTTCTTTCATATGAAACATTATTGGTATCTTCAATAATGAAACCACAATCACATAAAATTTTATATGTTCCAATGGTTTCTTTTGATATTTTATCTAATAAATCAAAAACTTTATCAACACCTGTGCATTTATTTAAATAATAATTTGTGTAAATATCATGATCTTCTTTCTTAATCGTATTAGTTGCATATGTCACGTTTTTAAGAGCTTTTTTGAATTTTTCGGAATCGAGAGGGGGTGAAAGTAAGATACAAGGGTATTTTTCATTATCAATAAATTGTAACTTATGTTTACGAATAAATTTAGTACCTTCTTCTGAAAGTGTTTCATCTATTTCGCCATCTAATAAATTTTGTGTTGATTCTGAGACATAATTTTTATATCTTTCTTCATGAGATTTCTGAACTGCTGATTCTGAAGCTGGGATATTCATTAAACCCTCTACTTCATTTTCAACTTCTCTTAATTCCTTAATTTTTTCATCTATTTCATCTCTTATTTTTTCCAGTCTTTCAATTTCATTGTATTCATCATCTTTAATCCGTTCTTCATAATATTCAGGGAAAACATCAGGTTCTTTAGGTTTTTCTTCTTTAGATGTGGGATATAAGAAATTTATAACATCATCTTTATTCATTTTTCCATCATAATCTAAATCATTTAATAACTCGGCAAATTTTTGACAATTTCTTAAATAATATTTACTAACTTCATAACACATCTCATCTAATATATCCTTTATTTCCTCGTTTGTGAATCCCAATTTTTTAACGTCGTTAGTCTTGACGCTCATTTCATACAAAATAAAAATAAATTATTCAAAAATGTAAGACATGAATTTTTAAAGTTTATTTTTTTATTTTTTTATTTCATTATGGTAGTGAATCTTTTATTCATGAAAATAATTATTTCTAATTTCTTTTACTCTCTCGTACATACTAGATTTGAAGAATTCGGAACTTTTACCATAATCTCCTAAATGTTTTCTTATCCCTAACGTGTGCCAGTTATTATATGAAACTGAATAAACTTTATCTTTATCTTTACACCTTTCATCACTTCCAATATATTTATATCTCAGTTTTGATTTAGCATTTTCATATTCATTAGCGTTTAATAATTCACAGTCTTCCTTTTTAAATTGATGTTTAAGATATTCAGGATTTAATACTCTACGTTTATATGCTCCTAACTTAGTTCTAAAGGTTTTTCTACAAAATTTAGGAATTCCATCCTCTTTAATGTCATCAATGATTTCCATTTCATTATTTTCAATTTCTTCTTCTCGTTTATGAGGTCTTTGATTATGACTCCATTGATTCCATGAAATTAAATATTCCCTATCATTATATTTATACCTCATTAGCTTATTTTGGCTTTCATATTCATTTAATAATTCACAATCTTCATTTTTAAATTGAAGTTTAACCCATTCAGGATTTAAACAATGTTTAATTAATCGCGGAATATCTGACATCATCTATATATAGCTTCTTTTATAAAAGATAAAAAAATAAATTATTTTAAAATTAATGTTAATTTTTTAAAATGTGTTTAGTATATAATATTTATTACTAATTTATTTAATAATGTCGCGCTTTCTTACGAATTCATGACTTAAAAAACGTAAGAAAAAATTTTTATATCATTTATATATAGAAGATGTGAAAATATACCTTCATCTATATATAGACGTAACAAAAAAAGTCACACAACCCTTCCTATCCTACTACTAAAATATAACTTTCCAAATTGGGAAATAAAAATTATCTGACGTGTTCAAATTTGGTTTTGAGGGAATTTGTAAATGTTATTGTACTCTTTGGTGAGAATTTGAGGTACGACGATGATAAAAATGGCTCAAAAAGATTTTATTGCTTTCGTAATCATTGTAAAATTATCATTAGATTGGCATAAGATCTCGTCAGTAATTTTTGAACATGAAAAATTTGGAAACGTTATGCGATATATATTCAATAGCATAGTTGAGTGCCTCAAACATATATCCATAGAGTACCCGAAATAAGTTGTAGACAGAGGATTTGTTAAAGCCAAATGATTATAAACAAAATAAAGTATCATAATACATTCTTAATTCATGTTTTAGCAAAAATCGTTCAATATCTGTATTTTGTATTACTAATATTTATAGAGGTGAATATAAGGAACTCAAAATTAACAACATGATGAGAACTGAAAATATTTTGAAAAAGAGCAATACCCTAATAATGTTTTTTATTGAATAATTTTGACATAATTTTGAATAGAAAATGATCGTAAAATAGTTTAAAATATTTTGTATAATTTGTATCATAAATAAATTTATCAATTTAATTAACAAACAAAAAACAAAGATTTATAGTGGATCTTTAACAAGCATAGATCGGTAGTGTGAGTTGAATGAACCTTTGACAAGACTTGAATGAAGAGAGCGGAATGCTAAAGGACGTTCTGGTTGATATGTGTATGGACGATGACCAATTGTAGAGATGTAGCCGCCTTTGTTAGAAATATCTCGACTAATTGTGTACTTAGTAGATGATGGACTGCTACCAAGTGATGTGTCATACCAGTTGCCGCCATGACGGTGTTCCTTACTGCGGATAGAGATATTTGATGCATGAGGATGTCGATCGATGTCGTATTTAGTCGATGGAGGAGGAAGAAATGTTGGTTCTGACATACGTTCTGTTTTTGAGAGGAAAAAGCTGTCACCGTGTTTAGTATTTGGTTTGTTGATGATAGGAGTACTGTATTCAAGAGCATCTGGACGCTTGTCAAGAGAACGAAGAACTTCACTAAGTTTAGATATTTTTGGATTATCTTGAACCATAGTCATGGAACGAGAATTCCCAAATTCGTCGGGTAATGTGTATGTGTCGGGAGATGGAGATTTAGATGGTGGATCTTTGAATCGCTCAAAGCCACTAACAAATGGAACTGAACTTTTGTCAAGTTTTTGGATGTCACCAATGCCATCGGTGATAACGGCGTACTTGTCGGGAGCAGGAACACGTGGTGGATCTGAAAAGAGTTTGCGTGGAACGTCACTGAAGAAAACATTAGATTCATTTGATGTTCGGAATTGATGATTTGGAAATCTGTTCTTTGGAAATTGATTGGATTTCTTGGGTGTCCAGTCTGGATGTGTTAAATCACCGTGTAATGGTGTTGGATCTAGTGGATATGGATCTGTTGGATTCAGTTTATGGTAAATTTTCGTTTCTTTAGGAATATGTGTGTAATCTGCTGAGCTTGGTGTTCCTTTGTCGTCTTTTTTCTCTGCTGTTGGTTTGACATATTTAAGAGTTTCGCGTAGAAAAGAAGGCTTTTGTGGATCGTATGCACCTGGGCCTGGTGTTCCTTCTGGATACTTTTTATCCAGTCTGATAATAGATCCGTCTGGTTGTGGAATAAATCCAGTGCAATTTGATGATAAAACACCACCTGTTGCACCTTCATAGACGTATTTAACTGCTGGAGGATGTTTGTCGATATATTTCTGCATTTTATTTAATTCATCTATTGTATAAAGCGCCATTTTTTAATTTTTTTAGGGGTGTGTAAAAAAAATTTTACACGTTATTACGGGAAAGTGACAATGTAAAGATTTTGAAAAAAAAATCAAAATCGGCTATTCCTCATTCATATAGAAAGCTCAAAGTAACCAACAAATTGAATTGCTGAGATTAGCCCCAAATCAAAAATGACGACTAAAAATCAAGATTGAATTACAATAAAAAAAGATATGAGCGTTCTTTCGATGAGTATTTGTTTCATCATGTATGTTCAAATATTTTCATGTATAATAATCTTGATGAAACAACTATTTTATGTGTTTCAATTGATTCTTAAAAAAAGTCGTACTTTGAAGATTCTAATTTTTATAGAAATTCCAATGTTGTTTTTTAATTTTATGCATATTTCTAATAAACTTGTAACCTATTCATCCATTAAACATTCTGGATTCTTCACTGTTGTTCAATATTGATGAGTTTTTTTGGGATTTATAGTACCCCAAATCTGAAAAGTGCTATAAAGTTTTATTCTAGATTATCATAAATTCTCCAGAAAACTAGTTGTAAACCTTCAAAGATCCAAATTTCTTGAGACGAGCGTTCATTCAAATCTTTAGCATTCAATAATATTACACATATGTTGCCAAATTATAAAAAAATCTAATGTAAAAAGAGAATTTTTATTCCAAATACTACTTAATATCTTTCTTTGACAACATCTTCTCTTGCGTACGCCAGAAGGTAAGAATTCACTTGAACTGATTCACTCTCGTTTGCTTTCTTTCCAACCATTGTTACAGTATCATCATTGAATTCATACCATCTGTTTAATGAAGGTCGAATAGTTGCGATGAAATGTCCATCTTCAGCAGAATTTCCTAAGTGAGAAATAATTCCGTAGAGGAAATATTTTGCACCAATATTCAAACAATCTGATATTTTTATTTTCCTTTTTATTTTTTCTGTTTTATCACTCACTGGATTGTATTCCAATCTTCCAATTTATATCAACAAAACTTTAGGAAATGTTTTAATTTTAGTAACTTTAGTAACTTTTCCTTCTTCAGATTCAAAAACATCTGGTTTACTTGTTTGTGCAATTGATTCTTCAATTGTTGCCATAAGAGGTACATCTAGTTTCTCATTATCTATTATGGCTATTGATTGTTCTTTTGTCTTTTTAGTTGTCTGTTCAGTTTGAAAACCAAAAATATTTTTCAGGAAATCTTTTTCATCAGTGTTTTTAAGACAAAGATTAATTTTGTTGAATAAAATACCAAGGAATTCTGTTGCATCATGTTGTTGTGTAACAAATTCATCTGTCCATCCGAATTTCTTAGTTAAATCTGTTGTTGAAACATAGCCAACTTTTGTTTCATCCATTTCTTTGAATAATGATCTCAAACTGACAATTATTTTGTCTCTGCACTTCAAATCATCAATTCCTGAACTAAATGGTAATGAATGATACAAGATCTGTATGAATGCATTGATGTAACATGTCTGACCTTGATTTTCTAACCCTGGATATTTGTTGTTTTTCAAGTCTGGTTTTTTATTATATTGTGCAAGTAATTTTCTTTGTATTTCTGGATTTTCTTCATATGTTGTTGATGGTGTGGAATTTGGAACCATTTTACTCTGATTTGGTTTAGTTTGGCCTGTTCCCCAACTTGATCCAAATGAGGTAGGTGTTAATTCTTTTGTATTTGATGTCTTTGAAGTACTTGATGATTTAGGTTGCTCTGGTGGCTTTGGTTTTGTTGTTTTTTCGGTTGAATTTGAATTTGATTCTGAAAAATTTGATCTTTGAGTTGAATCTGTAAGTTTTGATTGTCCATAGAATGAAGAATTTGTTTCCTTTGTTTTTTGAGTTGCTTCTGGCTTACTTTCTTCAGAAATTGGATTTGATTTTGTAAATTTATCGGTTTCATTTGTAGAATTAGGATAATATGATGTGTAATTTACAGAAGTATTTGATTCTGGTGGTTTATTTGTTGCATTTGGATATGGATATTGATTTTTGTAATTAGTAGCTGAATTCTTTAATACTTCTGGATTTTTCGGAATTTGAGCATTGGGAACCTCATTTGGAGTATTTGAACTCTTTTGAACATGATAATACGAAGGATCATTTTCAATTTCAGAATCTGGTTTTGTAAGACTTGATTTAATATTGTCTATTGTAATTTTAACTGATTTCTCTGGCGTAAATTTGTTGAAACAAATAAAATAAAAATCTTTTTTTGAAAAATCTAATACTTCAGGTACATTTTGTGATTGGTATCCTTCACTGGCTGTGATTGTAAACGTTATCTTTTCTTTCTGATTCTTAATTGGTTCTATCTTAAACTTTAATAGATAATTTGGACTTATTACGACTTTCGTTGATAATTTATATGCGTTATTTGCTAGGTCTATTGGAAATTCTAAATTTTGTCCATTCGGTTTCCAATCAAACACTAAATTCACCATCTTTGTCATGAAAAAAATTGAAATCAGAAAATTTTCCAACACATTTGGAAAATATTTAAAAATAGCCAACAGATTTGTCACAACTATGATTTGTGGTCTGTATTTGTTTCCAATATGCAATAATAGAAAAGGAAATATATACTTATCATATCAGAAATTATTTGATTCTTATGATTTGATAATAAGCAGTATTATTCTTAAGTAATAACTTCTAAATGGATTCCTTAGCCTATTTTTGTTTCAATTCAAAATTTATCCGAAATTTTTTGTTAATTAATTAACAGAAATATATTATGGTATTCTAAATCCTTGATTTATATAGTTGTTTGTCCATCCGATTAAATATTTCAATAATACATGTTCTAATTTAAATTCAGATGATGATAACATGAACATTGAAATGTATGTATTAAAGATAAGCTAAAACGTTCTATATGGATGATTCCTACCTCTGTAAAGAGAATATTATTTAATAATCTATTAAAATATGTGTACACACTTTTTATCAGCTTGGAGCTTCTCAGAAAAAGTGTGAAACATATTTTGAATATGTTTGTTAATCATATTCAACCTTCCCATAAACCAAAATAAATATTCCAAGACAATTAAACTTTTAAAAATGGAGATAAACTTTTTTTGAATGTAAATTGACGACTTTTTTAATGTTTCTGACAGTCTTTATGAATAGATATTGAAAGTTAGTATTAAACAAGTAATTTAATACTATGTCATTATGATATTTGTGATCTCTTAAGGGTTCACTCTAACAATTCGCACACTCAATTTCACTCCAGAAACTAATGTCAATTTGTCAAATTATGGTCTGAAAGTTCTCACAAATTTCTGACATTTTCTCAATTTTTGTCATTCCTAATTTATATTGTTCTTTTCTAAGGTAAAAAGGTAATATTTTTGGCCCAGGAAAAATTTTTATAAATACATATAATGTCCCCCGTTTGTTGCTAAAAAAATCCGCCAGCTAAAAAACGGTTATTTTCCCTCAAAAAATGGCAAATCTGGTAGTTTTGGGTATCGCCCCCATCTAAAATGAGCATTTTTTGACACTCGAGTGTCAAATTCAATGTAATGGCTCAAGAGTGAGGTTGATTCCAGACTTCAATATGAGCATTTGAATCACATATGTGATCCAGTGTTTACCCATATGGTTTTGTCTGGATCTCAAGAAATCTTATCAGATAATTTAGGATTAATTTATTTGAGGATCCCAATAAGTGATAAGAGCATCTTTAAGCTAAACCTAATGCAATCATAATTTAAAAGTTAAAAAAATATTGACAATTATAATAATTTCAATTAAAAGATATTTATTTTAATGATGTTTTAAGTGAGGAATCAATTTTTTGGGAGTCTTTAGATTTTAAGTCTTTTCTTTGCTCATGGAATTAAAATCTGGTTTAGATTCATTCGGTGCCGATGTAACAGGAGCTTGCATAATTTTTTGCGGTTGTGCTTGATTTTGCATTAAGCTTGCCGTTTGTGCTTGATTTTTTTGCTGTGGTGTAACAATTGGAGCCTTTTCTTGCAAAACCATAATGGATGGTTTATCACTTCCATTTTTTTTACCCATTTCAAAAATAATAATTTTACATGTTTTCAAAAAAGTTTGAATATAAAATGAGATGAACAAGGAAGTTTTGGCTATTCTATTATGCTGCGATAGTATGAGCAAAGATGAATAAAAATGATATCAAAAATTGAGAGTTTCTAATTTAAAATGTAGAGTTCATTTTCTCACTTTTTTTCCATAATTTTATTTTTTATATTCATTGGATTTTATTATTATTAATAACAATAAATAATTGAATCTGTGTAAAAATGCTCTAATTTTATCTATATTTTGAAAAATTTGGATTTGCTGGAAATTTTTTTTTAAATGACATATAATTATTCGTTACATGCTGTTAGATTACACACTAGGCTATTGTAAATAGAATGCTGAATAAATTTATGAGCATTTGAGAGTTTTAAAATTCATGCATAAATTTGTTTTTGATCGAATGAAGGATGAAGAAATTTGTGATAATCAAATTGTATTCCTTATTATTACAGATTATAAAAAGTACTGTTTTAATCAAATACAATTAATATTCAAATTTGAAATTTTATTAATATGAAATCCAATACAATTCTCCTCTTTTTGATATTTGGTACATAACATTTAGTTTGGATAGTGATGCCGATTTGGAAGATAATCCAAGATTTTCCAAAATCTAAAAAATGATATTTTCCTTGACGATTATTTTCTTGATTTTTTCATTTTCAAATTTTTTTGGAATTTTTTATCTATCAAAACATCAGATCTTAATCGACGAAAACCTTTGTTTTTAGCTATTTAATCTATAGGCACCAAACACAGGTATTCTGGGAAAATGCAACTTGTAACTTTCACAAATCTCGGGAAGTAATTTTGAATGAATTCGGAAGAAATTGAGAGATGAGGAAGGAAAAAAGGAAGGAAATAAAAAAAAATCAAAATCTTATAATTTAGTTCCTTACATGATTATATGCAAACTTCGTTCAACAAAAAAAATTTGTATAAGGTTTTTTCTCAAATAAAAAATACGTTTGAATTTCTTTTATATATAAATTTGAATAGAAATCATGTAACAAGCAAATCATATTTTCCAGGAAAATAAAAAATTGAATACTCGATAGGATTTTTCTTGGTCGTAAATTGTTCTTTCATCTTAAACATATGCAAAACTTTATCTATCAACGCAATGGAATGACATACAACATGTTTGACTATTTATATATCAAACTTATTCAATACACAATCGTTTGTTAAATCATTATTGGAACAAAGTCTCGTTCATTACGCTTCTGCGTATTGGAAAATGCATAAAATTACATAGATCGGCAATACCATAACTATGGTAAAATGATTCCTGCTTGTTAGCCTTTCAGATACAAAAAAATCTTTATTTTACGATTGAACTAGTATTATTCTGATTAATTATCCAAATATGTTACAGATGTATTCCTTTTTATTCACTATTTTATAGAATTTTACATCCGAGATCAATTTCAATAATAAAGCGCATCAATTCGGCTATATACTTATTCAGATCCTGCTATATTTACTCTTGTGTTTGAATAAACATAATTTTTATTTTACATCATATCTTCCTGAAAATCTTCCCAAACTTAAATAATTTACTTCCGAAATTGAAATTAACTTCCAAATCGGCATCACTAGTTTGGAACTACATATCAGATTTCTTTTCATTTTTACAAAATCGGATTAAAAAAAATTTTTATAAATATTAACCATGTTTGTATATATTTCATTACTAATAAGTATGAGAGTTCTTTACATCTATTCAAAGCGAACTCGGAAATCATTTAATATCACAATGTAAACTATTCAAAATGTCTTCACGGTTTTTATTTGTCTGTAATCTGACTTCGTGAAGCGTTGGATTCAGAAGTATCTTTTCTGTTTTTTGATGTATTATCCGCTATCACGAATATTCAAATATCAACATATTATGCATATATTTCTCATATCAAAGATTTTTGAAATTTTCAGATTTTTTTCGAAACCAATACATATCTTTTCTTATGATATTTAGAAAGCACCTTATGCAATAATTATATGTCACCATTATCAGCCGGAATTAGGTTTTCCGTTCAAAAGTTACGTTTCTGTCACCACCTATAAATCAAGAGGGGGCACAAACTTGCCCAGTGAGGTGAAGTGAAAAGTGACAAGTTTACATGTCAGAAATGTAAAGTGTCAGATTTGAAACAAAAAATGGATTAATTTATTATTATATGATAGAGAGATTTGGTAAGTTACTATCAAATTTGTAAGTAAGGGGGAGAAAAAAAAAGTAAGAAAGAAAAAAAAATTTTAAAAAATAAAAAGCCACTCGCTTCGCTCGCGGTTGACAAAAAGAACAAATTCGAAAAATAATTGTATGAAATTACGAAACTAAGCCACTCGCTTCGCTCGCGGCTTAAGAAAAGAACAGATTCGAAAAATAATTGTACGAAATTACGAAACTAAGCCGGTCGCTTCGCTCGCGGCTTAAGAAAAGAACAGATTCGAAAAAAGATTGTATGAAATTACGAAACTAAGCCGCTTGCTTCGCTCGCGGCTTAAGTAAACAACATATTTCAGATTATCGATACTAAAATTTTTTTATTTTATTACATTTTTTTGCATTTTTTTTAAAGCTTCTTAACTTAAATCATGGAATGTCTCAAAGACAAAAGTAGCATACAGCATGTAAAGCTAAAGAAAGATAATCATAATTAATACCTTAATTTTTAATATTACGCATTTTTAAGTGCAAAATTTAAAAACATTCTAATACAATAGAGCAGTTTCCAAAAGTAGCATACAGCATGCAAAGCTAAAGAAAGATAATCATAATTAATACCTTAATTTTTAATATTACGCATTTTTAAGTGCAAAATTTAAAAACATTCTAATACAATAGAGCAGTTTCCAAAAGTAGCATACAGCATGCAAAGCTAAAGAAAGATAATCATAATTAATACCTTTAAAGTTTAAAATCTTGATTTTTTTTAAAATCAAATATTTATAACTTTAATACATACAGCTTAAACCTTATACTTATTTTCTCTTGTGAGAAAGCAATCTTACAAAGCTAACAATCCTAAAAAATAAAGAATTAAAATTTAATAATTTAATCTAAAATTAAAATCAAAATTAAATAAAATGAGTTCTTTGTAATAATACTTTCAAGGTAGGATATATTTTAGTGGGATCTATTGAGTCATCACTAACAGCATTGAGCAATCTATAGTTAGTATACAAGTCTCGTGTACGGAGGCACTGCGTTCCTCCGTACGCAATACTTGTGAATTTGACACTTTACAAAACCATTAACGTATATTTTACAACACAAACACAAACACCAACTTAACCTTAAATATTTATAAAGCCGCCAACCACTTCACCTCACTACTGTAAAAAATAAACGTTCTCACTTACAAAAGTATTGCAACTCTTCCCATTGCTGTGCTTCACACAATAGTTCATATTCTTCAGTATCGCTGCTGTCGCTCCAATCGTCAGAGTCAAAATCACTGTCAAAATAAATGTTAGTAAGTTTTGACAAAGCTAATGAAACACGCTTACCGTTTGTATCGTATGCTTGTATAAACTTTCCATTCTTCATTCCTTCATAAACGCTCAAACTAACTTTACCCTTTCTCCCTCGTATCTGATAGAATGTATTTTCACGAGGAACAAAGAACAAATTCTTGAACTCATGACCGTTGTAGTTTGTTATCTCAATAGTTTTCGTCATTACATCCAAATAAAAATTTTCAGTAAAAATAAAACTAATGAAATATTTTATTCCTCACTGTCGTCTGCTTTCTCCAACTCTTCTAACTTCTTCCTAAGTTTAGCAATGTTGTCCTCATGAAGTTTAATCTTCCTTAATATACCTTCTTTATCTAATGGTTGCTTTATCTTTCTAAACTGAACTCTACCATCCTTCATAGTATGAATGTAAAAACCTTCTGGAATAGTTCCTGATTTAATGTATTCTACCAAAAACTTTTGTTTCATTGCTTCAGTGACTTTATTTGTCATTTCAATCAAATAAAAATTTTAATATTAAATAAAAATAACGTTATTTTTTCAGTAAGGAAACGCAGGAGTTTTACGATTTATTTGGTGTAGGTTCTGGTTTAAATGTTGGAGTCGGTTTAGGAGTTGACTTTTGAACAGGAGTTTGTACTTCCATAGGTTCAGGAGTCATTGAAGGTTTTGCTTGTGAAGGCGTTGGTTTTGACGTTGGTTTTGGCGAAGGTGTTGGAGTTTGTTTAACTTCAGCTACTTCAGTATTATTTACAACATTTGCTTTATTTCTTTTCAACATCATAACTGCTCTGCTGTAGCTAGCAAACCTAGTGGGAGACCATATCTTATATAAGGACTTGACCAAATGCTATTTTTGACAGGAGCTGGTGGAACACCTAACCTTGGTGAGACTGCTCTTTGCCATTGTGCAGCTCGTAAGAAATATTCAATAGGTGCTCCATAATCGTTTGGTAAAGTTTGTTTCATAGATGGTGAAGGTTCACGAGAGCTTGATGAAGAACTCATTTATAAGCTTTAAAAATAAACGTTCATCCTTTATTCCTCACTGTCGTCCGCGCTAAGTTATAGTCATCTAATCTTATTATGGGGATTCCATTAGCACGCACCTGAATGGCAAAGCAACAATCCCTCATAAATCCAATAAGTGGCTTTGGTACATTTTCAGTTGCTAGTTCAATAGGTCCTTTAACAGACAATTTGTATGTTATTGGAGCAGTAGATGTTTGACCTTGCTGGAAGCAAAAGTCCACTTCTGTTGGAAAACCACATAAGAAATGTGTGTTGTCATAGCTATCCCATTTATGTTCCACACTACCATCATCCACCAATGACCTCATAACATCTTCATTAAATCCAATCATATCATTGTTTGTATTGCAAGCGTTCGCAACCATTTCATAAAATACAGGTCCATATGATTTTTCAGGTTCTGCAGGCATATTTCCATAAGCTCCCATGGAAAGCTGAAGATATTTAAACTTAGGGTTCTCAAAATTAACATAATAGTTGTCTTTCTTTCTAAATAGTGCCCAAATACTTTTAACATTAATAGGCGTATAAGCTGCTGTAAATGTTGCACTTGAACTATCTGTATTCTTTGAGAATGAACCGTCCATAGGAATCCAATCCATAACTTTAACAGGAAAACATAAAGCCTCGTTTGTATAATGTTCTACAAGTTCTGTATAAATGTTAGGGTCTAAAGAGAATGACTTTGGATGAATGAAACATTCATTAAAATCCATCTTTGTTCGAAATAGTTGCTGGGTTACAGTTGTAATAGTAACTGTTCCACTAGCTTCTACTGCCTTCGTTATCATAGTGAATGGTTCATTCCATGGAACAAATTTATTTGTCGGTGGATTTGAATCTGAAGCAAATGCAACTTTAAGAGTTGGATTGAAAGCAATGATATCATTTACAGATATAGATGTGCATTGTAAGGCGTCGCTACTGAACTTTACTTTAAGCTGAATGTTTCCTGCAAAAGCTGGAATAAATCGAATAGCTTCTAATGGAAAATCTTCTAACAGGAATTCTTAAACGAAGCTTAAAATCAAATGATTTTCCTGCTGTAATTGGACCACTAACAATTTGTCCTGTTCTGCATGTTCCCGAATGACTCCATACATCTTCATGTCGAGTCTTTGAGAAAACATCTACTTTCTTTATTTGTTCGGTAGTTTGTGAGTTTGAAGTTATATATGCTTCTTCTCTTGCGTTGTCTTGAGAATATACGATACGACCATTTGCAAGGATTTGATATCCAGCAACTGCATAGAAAGCGTCATCGAAACCAATCCAAAATCCTGGTGGGTTTGTTTTATTGGAACCTGAACCAATTTCTTTATCTACAATAAATTGACCTTCCATTTTATACGTAATGAATGTATTGTAAAGGTCCAACATATTTTCACCAGGAGGTGAGAGATTGAATGTTACCCATGTGTTATCTTTAGCAGTTCCAGGTTGTGATGGAATCTTTGCGTCAGAATATTTTCTATTAGTGTCACCAATTTGAACTGCATTGTCTATGATATCGAAATATGAGCGAATCTGATGAATATGCTCTGCTGGAGTAAATTCGTTTAACTGTTCGTTCTGCATGTATTTACTTCAGATAAAAATATCTATTTACTTCATTATTCTCACTCTTCTTCTTGGCATTCGTGGTGGAAGTTGTTTCTTGACATTTTCAATGAACTGTACATTCTCTTTTGTCTCAACTTCTTTCACTGGTGGTCAGGTTCTTTGACTCGGTTTTTTTCAATGAAATTCACGAACTTTGCAATAAGCTCTTGGTTCGTTATTGAAAGTACATCTGGCTTCTTTTCTTCTGGTTCTTGGTGGCTCAGTTTGAACAGAAGGTTTTATATGGGCTTCGCCCTCGGTGCCATGCACCTTAATGTTGTCGCTTTCTGCATTCGCTAATGGAACCTTTCTTTTTCTTACGTATATTTTACCATCTTTACTCTGACTTACGTAATAGAAAGGATGTTGTATTCCTCTTGCGTCATTTAATATAATAGACTCTCGCTCTGATTTTGACAAGCTCATTTTACATCGGTTAAAGTTTTAATTTTATTTTTTATCTGCAGTCAAATGACTCAGACAAGTCATATGGACAAGACCCAAGGGGTCATAGATGTTGAAGCATTGAAGAAAGAAATTCGCGAGCAAATTTTATCCGAACTGAAGGAACAAAAACAAGAACAAAAGCCAGAGAGACCAAAGAGAAAACTTAGTGAAAAACAACTTGCTGCATTAGCTGCTGGAAGACAAAAGAACCCACGTTTGCTGGCGAAGAAAGCTAGAGAAGAAGCAAAAGCAAAGGAAGAACAAAAAGCTAAAGAAGCTGAAGCAAAGAAAGAGTAAATGGTTTATTTTTATCCGAATTAAATGTATAGACAAATACCTTTAACTGTTGCGTTCAGTAGTGAAAACCCTGACGTCAAAATAAAGGGGAACAGAGTAACGTTTAAGTTTCCAACAGACTGGATTGTGAACATAAATGAAGAGAAGTACATTGGCATAACATCTATGTATATAACACGTGCTTTCAGAAAGGTTGACTTTATACTTCAAGTCGAGATAGAAAATGACGAACAGTCTTTAAGCGCCCAAAACATTCACATATACAAATACTTTAAAGACGATACAACATTGTTGCAATGTATGATTTCATTTAATGAGATGTTCGAGAAAAAGTTCAACATTGAAGTACAAACTTTACAGCCTTTACGTGAGTTTCTTGCACAACTGAAGAAGAAGGTAGTCAGCCACAACTTATAGACTTTCATTATGAATTTAATGAAAATGAAGATGGAACTCATGACTGTCAGTTTGTTATATATTCACCATTCAATGAAGTAGCTAAAGAGAAAGAAAATCCATTACGTATAAGGTTTCAAATCTCTGAACCCAATGAAGACTTCAAGAATGTTTTCAATTATGATGCAATGCTTCCGAGGAAAAATGAATTTTCAAAGATTGTAACACCTGGCATTTGGGATAGAAAGCAAGCTATATTATATTCAAACTTAAGTAAGGGAGTTGAAAATGAGTTCATTGGTCATACAAGAACTTCACCACTTCCTAACCCTAAATACTATAAATTAACTGGCTTCAATCGTGAGTTTTGGATAGACATGTTCTCCACTCATGACCATAACTGCCCAGTGTTCTTACCTCCAGACCATAAGGACTGTCTCTACATTGAAGCACAACTCTTAAACTCTACCATCGCAGTATTGTAAATGACCACATGGGCTTCGCCTTGCCGCTAGCGGCTTATTTTTATCACGAATGACCTCATTGCTGACAAAAATAAATGACCTTATTATTTTTCTCATTCATGACCTCAGAACTTAAGCTTTCTTATGAATGAAGTCTTAGTCTGAATAGAAAAGTTAAACTTTTCAGCAAAGCAAGGACTAGAAGACTTACATAAGTCAAATCCAATCTCTTGACCATCATGAAGTGCTTTGTAAAGTTTCATAACACTGAACTCAGAGTCTTTGTCAAATTTTCCTTGCGGAACCATTAAACCTTTATCTTCATTGTAATAGCATTGTATAGCTTCAGGAAACATTTCATTAGCTGTTAAAGCAAACGTCTTGTTTCACCTTTGCACTGCAGGAATGCAACTTCATTTAAATCGTTAGTGAGTAAGTCTATGTAAGTCTTCTTTCCACAAAATATTGACTTGTATGCTAAACTTTGTTTTCCAGGTGTTATTTCTGCGAAGTCACTATGAAACTGACCAAGGTTTTTACCAATGAGAACTCTTCCATAACGTTTCTCAAACTCTTCAGCTAAACGAGGGATATCTTCATTGTAGAGATGCATACTGTCGGTATCGCTATAAAAGATGTCCATTCCTAAGTCTTCAGCAGTACAGAATACTTCACACATTATTCTCTTCGACATAGATAGAATATTAACACCAAGTGGACAGAAGTTAAAGTGTCTGCAAATGCTTTTCGTTAGCTTGAAAATAGTTTTATCTGAACCATCCAAACCTTCGAACTTCACTATATGGTTGTAGTTTCTGATGGCATATCTTATAGCATCTTTGTCATTTACTATGGTTATTTTTGACTCAATAGGAGATAGAATAGTTTTGCCATAAATACTGTTCAGAATGAGCTTTATATTTTCTTGCAAAGGATTTCCTTCTTTCTTATACTTTAACCTTAACTCAAACAACTTCTTTACTTCATCTCTTATTCTAATATCTCTGTTTCCATCGTAATAGTATCCTTGCAACACTTCACATTTGACACCTTGATATTTTATGAGGTCTTGTAATGTTATATGGTCAACATACATTAAACAGCAAGTGTTTGAACTTCTGGGAACGTTAAGTTCTGGATTTAGTTCAGGGTCACAAACTATTAAAGGAAAGTGTCTATGTATTCCAATCTCTGTTATCTTAATGAGAACAAAGAAGCCAGACATAAACTTTTCACCAATGGGTTCCTTTTGGTCGTCGTTGAATAAATGTCTCATGAGATACTCTGTGCTTAACATCTCATCCTTCAATACTTTTGGAATTCCTTCTAAAGTATAAAGTCTTGCTATAGCGGATGGATATAATGAAACAGCGTCGAAGTCAGCAATGAGTTTCTTTTCGCTCTTTTGTTTCATGTTATCTGACACACATACATCTTCCACCTTGAATGCATCTCGAAATAAATTCTCTTGGTTTATTTGAGAGGTCATAAAGATTTCCATTCGGGAAGTATACTCTGTTCTCAAATAATTTGTTAGCAATTGAACAAATACTAACGTAGTCATAAACGTTTAAATCAAATTCTTTCAATATGTCATTGCGGAACTTAACAAAACCTTCTCTTAAAATTCTTACATCTTGTTTGCAATAAAATGTGCTATATTTTTCTAAGTCGAAGTGGTTTTCATCTATTCTGCAACCTTTGATGGAATCTATGTTTTTCATAAATGTATCTGCATCCTGGATAAACTTACATGCTTCAGAAATGACACCAGTTCTGTTGTCATTTGCTAACAAAACACTGCTGTAGTAGTTGTATGGAAATACTTCTTTCGGTCCTGTTTGTAAGTTAAACATAGCAGGAAATAGTTTAAGCTTCTTATTTATAACACTGTAAGAGTCTTTTATAATAATTGCCCTTCCTTTATATAAGCCAGTTATTTGCATTGTTCGTGAACCTTTAATGATGGGAGTTCCTTTCACTTCTGTCATGTGTCTTAAGATGAAGTTTATATCATAACTGAGGTTATGGAAATATATTAAACTCTTGTCAGGAAGTCGTTCCAAAAATTCTGTTGCACAGTTCTGACCCCAAATGCTTTCACTCACTGAACCATCTTCACTGTCATAACAGATGTTAAAAGCTTTATGAAAGCCATCCGTACTACACTCAAAGTCAGCAAAGAAAACGTGCTCAGGAATGAACTTGCACTTATTTTTATTTACTTCTTTTGACTCGGCTTTCTTCTTCAGTTGTACACAATACTTTGGAGCATATGTCAAATCTTTAAATGGTGCAAGGTTCTGTTTATATAAGTCAGTCGTATATGTGAAAAGTTCTCCATAAGAAATAGGTTCGAAATATTTGCACTCCCACAATGTTTTCATAACATCCCATAGCGGTGTAGTTCTATCCATGCGAACTACATATTTATCTTCTCTCTTTGTATAAATCTTCATCTGTTTCTCAATGTTCATTCCACCACACTCCTTCAAGATTTCTATATAGTTGCGAATGAAATATGTTGTCATTGGAAGTCTTTCATTTAGCATGTAGTGGTCTTCAACAAGAAGTAAGTCAATAGTTCGAACAGTTTTACATTCTTTTGGTATGTATCTCTTTATTTCATTATGTCTTGAGTCATTGAAGTAACCAATGGTAACATTAAATGCTATACCTGTTGCGTCAGAATTTCTTGTACTTTAACTTTGAGGAAAGTCTCTAACACGAATGACTTCTCTCATGTGGTCAATAGTTTCTTCATTTACTCAGCCTGAATGCAAGCATAAACGAAACAATTGTCCTCTGTCATAAGTGTTGCAGTTCTTTTTGTTCAGTTCATTGAAGATTTGGTAGCGTTCAAGATTTATAGGTAATGTGCAAAGATACTTCCAGAACTGACCGCTTCTCTTCTTATAAAACTTCTTTTCACCAAGGATTTCATTCCGAAGTCATCTATATCTGTTTATCTCCTGTTTGTTTAAGTCTGTTCAATAATCTTTCTGTCTTTCTGTCAGTGTGCTTTCATCTCTATATGGTCGCTTCTGTGGCTTTCCTTCTTAACATCTGACATCGTTAAGCCTTCATATTCAGTTAAATCATACATCTTTATTTCAGTAAGATTCTTTATGTTTGTCAAGAAGA
Source organism: Trichomonas vaginalis G3 (assembly GCF_026262505.1). NCBI lineage: Eukaryota > Parabasalia > Trichomonadida > Trichomonadidae > Trichomonas > Trichomonas vaginalis. The sequence goes on from NC_067207.1 coordinate 30,281,101, forward strand.
AGTCATAGTGCATTTCAACAATACCTGCGGCATTTGCTTCTATCTCTGATATAAAGTTCTCCTTCAAGAGCTGATGTAGTAATGTTCCAATATTATTGAGGTTTAACGTAGACATTCATACTTTCACCAAGTTTATAACATACCATCCATCTTTGTTGGGAGTTTATTTAATCTTCTCTAAGAGTCTCATGAAAACCTTACCGAAATGTTTGTGTAAGTAGTCTCTGTTTGGTTCATCTAAAGCTTCGATGTTAAAGTCAATGAGTCTATTGCCTGACTTCACATTTCTCTTCCTATTCTCTTCATCTTTCTTTAACCATCTCTCACCTTCTTTTGGTTTGTCGTCAATGGAACGAATGACATTATTAGCTTTGCGAACTTGTTCTATAGCACTTTTAAACATCTCTCTTCTCTGTTGTTTCAGTGTGTGTCTCTCTTTCGTGTTTCACCAACGTTTGAGTTCGTAAGTTCAAACATCTTTGACGAACATCATGCGAAAGAGCTTTACGAGTATGACCAACGTTTGCATTTGTTATGTCAAACATTTCTCTTCTACTTCATGAGGTACTGAACGTCTATGATATAAGTCAATAGCAACGTCCATTTAAAGGAAATGCTCTTGCATTTATGAACTCATGAATTCTATCATAAGTTATTTCACCATTGTAGTCATTGAGGATGTCAGCGAGTGATTTTTTGTTTGTCGCGTATGTTTTGCAACATCTATGTTAGCTTCTGTAAGAAGTTGTTTTATTTCCGAGTGTTCTAACTTAGACAACTTCCGATAACATCTTTAGTAGGAAATAAAAAAATTTCTTAGAAAAAAATTAGCTTAGATTTTTTAAGGCTAGTTTTAAAATATTTCGAACTTTTTATTATAATGAAACACATGCAAGATTGCAAGTTCTTTTCATACAATGCTCTCGCTACTGCCATCAAGAATGAGTTCAATGGTGCTTCAAACGTCAATGTTATTCTTTAACAAGAAGTTTGTGAAAGAATCTAAGTTCGGTCAGTATGTCAGACCATTAGCTATTGTCATTGACCGCAAACGTTATACTTCACAAGAGTTAGCAGTAGTTTTGAAACAAAAGAGTTTTTCTTCGTGAATGTCAAAGATACTCATTATACTGTTATAAAGAACTCTAACATTGACTTCTTCAGTATTGCTATGAATCTTTTTCGAACAGAAAGAATATAAGAAGGGTGAAACAAATGTGAAATATTATCCTTCATCTCTGAAGACAATAACGAACAAAGATGTTATACAGAAATTCTTACCAAAGGTTGAAGAAGCTTCTATTGACATTGACGAAGGAAGTGAAATGGTTGAAGAAATTGACCCTGACGTCATTTAAGCAAAAATATATTTTTGGTTAGTCTTCATATCGACATTTTAACAACACTTAAATGGTAAAAAAAAATAAACTTGACGAAGTGAAGATTTGCACTTCGTCGATTATGATCGACATGGAGCGTTTTGTTTTTATCATGGTTTTCTCCACTATGTTCTAACGTGCCCCGACGAGATTTTTTTTCATTCTTCCTCTTGAAGTTGTCGAAATATTCTGTTATCTTTTCTTTCAGTAATGTTAAGTCTTCTTTGAATGTAAGTATTGTGCAACCTTTGATGTCATAGTGTGTTTGAGGTAACGTATCTTGAACTATTTGTTTCACATCTTCATTCGGTGTCATTGAAATCGGTAAGTTTTCACGATAGAACCAGTTTCTGTCAGATTTTTTATATTTTAGCTAAGTCATAAAAGCTCTTGTTGTTTCTTCTGACTAAATGCAACATAACCATATCTTTATCTTCTTCTTTCTCCAACTCTTCAGTATATATCATATACTTATAACTCTTTTCCTTTCCTTTTGGTACTGAACGTGGTATTCTTTTCTGTATGCTTTTGTCTTTGGATTCAATGACTTCATCTTTTGCATGAAGTTTCTTTTCCATATCTTCGCGTTCTTGTCTGTGAAGTTCGTCAAGAAGTTTACAAACATACCATGAATAGCGAGCTGAAGCCCATTTGTGCCACATTATTTACGAGAAGTCTATGAACATAATATCCTCTCAAACCGTTTGGCAATTTTTCACGGTTTTCATAGAGTTTTGGCGACTGGATTTTTACCTACTCGCTGTTCTTCACTGTTTTCAGAAAAAAGTATGTCTCGCTGTGCTTCGCTTAAGAGTTCAATGGTGCTTTGGTTCCTAAACCAGTCTTTAGGAAGCTTAGTGTCTGGAGCAAAACAAACGCGTCAAAATACTTTGCATCTGGTACATATCGTCTTTGACCGAACGAATGAGTCTCAATTGTTTGTTATACTGTATGTATTCATATTCTTCATTAATGGCTTCATGAACGATAGCAGTTGTTGTGTTCTCTGTTGTTGACATATCTGTCTTTATATTCCGGATAAAAAAATATTTATAAAAAACTAACTTTATTTTCTGACTTTCACAAAGACCAAAAATAAACGCTTTACATGTATTTTTCAGCAACTTCGTCAAATAATTTTATAGCTTTTATCTATCTCATCTACTTCAAACGTTTCTTTACCTTTCATGGGAGCACCATACCTTTTCTCAAACTTTTCAAGTTAGTTCTGTTTCAGCAGCTCTCATATCGTTAACAAACACAACCTTGACTCTATTGACTATACTGTCATATTCTTTGAGTTATATTAATGTTCTTCCTATCTTATATCTTTTTGTATTGAAGTCCTTCGGTTTCTGAACGATGTAAAGTAAGCCTTCACTGCAACGTTCCGTATCGAATGAACCATATGTTATGAAGTTATATCCAACAACTGGGTCTAACCATAACAAAACTATTGGTATAAGACTTTTGTCTATAAGATATGCTGTAGTTCCATAGAATCTTACCGATATCATAAGCTCAGGATTTCTTGTCAAAATTTTCTGAGTAGAAGCAATTCTAACCCAGTCGTGGGATGTTTTCTTTCCAGATGGAGATATAATGTCTGACAAAGAATATTTGTTGTATTTCTTTGAGTATCTTACGTTTAAATCACCTATTCTAACCACTTTGGTGTTATTGTCTATCTTTTTAACTGTTTCAAACTCAATGTTTGTCATTTCTGTTCTTACATACAAAATAAAAAAAAATAAAAAAATAAAACTAACTTTATTTTTTCTATCTTAAGGAAACTCATGATTTTCATAGAGTTTTGGCGACTAAGTTTTCTTACGTACTCGCTGTTCTTCATGATTTTCGTACGGAATCTCTACCCTCGGTTTTCCTCGGGTAGCAAACATATGAGGAAATTCATGAAATTTGGTCATTTTTCAGCAAAAATAAAGTTTAGGGTAGAAGGTTAGATCTAACCTGTTTTCTAACCTGTTTTCTAACATGATCTAAAACACACAAAACTCATGAAATTTGGTCATTTTTCAGCAAAAATAAAGTTTAGGTGAAGAGGTGAGATCTCACCCGTTTTTTCACCTGTTTTTTCACCTCAGTTATTTTATAAGCGTTTTACATGAATTGTACGATGTATATTTGAAATCCTAAACAGTTTTGTAGCTTCTATTTCTTCTGTCAGTATGTCAAAAGTTTTAACTATGCCGAAAGTCTCTTTATACTTCTTCTTGACGTCAGATAGAAGGAAATCTTCTGCTGTTGGATAGTTTTTGTTCAGAAATGTCAACATGTCCATTTTATCTTCTGCTGGCTTTTCTGCTTCTTTCTTTAAGTCAGCATAGTCGTTTCTCATACGTTCTATCTCTTTGACGGAGTAGTTATATTTTCTTATTGCTGCTTTACATTTAGAACATTGCGGGTTCATTTTTGCGTTATATTCTGAAACCTTACCTGCTAGAACAACCAAGGCGTCAATGGTTTTCTTTAAATCTGAAGCAGTTGGTTTTATCTGTTCATTCCATACCTTACCTCTTCTATCTTTATCTCTTATCTGCCATACACATTTTGCAACTAACGAAACAAAGTTGTCGTAGGTCTTAAACTCCCCAGATTTATATATGTCAGAAACATTTTTATATACCATGTCGCAATCTTTGTCCATAACCTTATGGTTGCAATGAAATCCTAGAAACTCATAGTTTACCTTTCGTATGAACTTCTTTATTTCTACTGAGTCAGTTGCTTTGACTTCAATTTCGTCGAATTCAGGAATAGTTAGTTTTTGTTGCTGAATTTCAGGTAGTTTAGGCAAATGGTCAATAATGTCCTGCATTTCATAAAGATACTGTTCATTTGTTTCATCTTTCGCACTACAGTCTAAATTACTTGTTAACAGTTCTTGCTTTATCTTCTGGATTTCTGTTTCAAAAGTATATGAAGAAGGAATGAAGCTTTTCATCTCTACTAACATAGATGTTGGGTTCATAACTAACGAGTTTGGTGCTGTTGTTGCTAACATGTTCTTACAATAAAAATAAAAAATATTTTTTTAAAAAAACTAACTTTATTTTTTATTTCGGGAAAATTCATGAAAATTCAAGAGGGTAGAAATGAGGGTAGAAAAGAGGTTAGATCTAACCTTCTACCCTAAATTATATTTTTGCTGAATTCATGAGTTTTGGTTGAAAGAATACGGTGGAGCCAAAAGTGGCTCGACCTCAAAACAAGCATTTTGTGAAGAATAATACAAAATTCAACGGGTGAGAAAAGAGGTGAGAAAACAGGTGAGATCTCACCTTCTACCCTAAACATTATTTTTGTGCTATGTTTTCTGTATAAAATTCATGACAAATTCAAGAGGTGAAAAAAGAGGTGAAAAAACAGGTGAGATCTCACCTCTTCACCTAAACATTATTTTTCAATACTTTTTCAGCACTTTTCCGTAGTTATATATGAAAGACAATTCGAGATAAAAGTCATAGTACAATGGAATAATATGTTGCACACCATTTGTTGTGAACCAAACTTGAAAGTCAGAGAAACTGTTACTAGGTGGTTCGTAGAATTTAGAAGCAAAGTCATAAAAGTCCTTACCAATACATAGAAAACTATTGTTGCTTGAACTGAAACTTGCATGACACATAACATTTTGAGGGTCAAACACGTTTCTATAAACTGTCAAATCTGCTGGTGGAAGTATAAATTGAAATGGACCATCTGGTGGTAATGGTTCGTTCTGGTTTAGTAACCGAAGAAATTGTGCCCAAGAACGTTTGTCTACTTCCCAAAATAAAAACTCTGTATCTCTTGGAGGGTTAATTTCAATCTTTTGAAATGAAACGGTGGAGTTCATCTTGTCATATTCTAGTTTCAGATAGTATGTTCCATTTAGTAAAGAGTCGTATTTTTCTTGAAATTCCCAATAATATTTGTTCATTTGAGTTTGAAAGTCATTTAGAGTTTTCTCAAGACTTTCGTCTGAACGAACTGTAAAGATTCTCATTTCGTCAAATTTGTCTATTAGACCACCAGAACCTTTATACTGCCCATGAAAATATACTGCGAACATAAATGCGTTAGTTCTATTTGAAAACAAAACTCTTCTAAATCCTATTGCCTTTGCATCTGAAGGACTTTGAAGCCAACGAATTGGATAGTCAAACCTGTATATTCGGGATGAAATTTCTTCATCTGATATTGTCCTACCAGCATTTGTAAAGATATAGTCTAACGGTTTTGTATCTGCTACTTTTGTTCTTTGTTTTTCAACCTGAAGCATTTAATATATGTAAAAATATATTGTTTTAAAATGGTATGCCATATAGCTTCTTGAATTTGTTAAGAAGTATTTTGAACGTATTTTCCATCTGTATCTCTAGTGTTTACATAAGCAAACTCAGCGTACAGTTCAAATAAAATTTAAAAATGTCACTTTTTTGAAAAACGTTTTTACTTCATGCAATGTTTTATTTCTGTGCCGTCTTCAAGTATGCCCCAGTACTTACGCTTGGAGAGGACATGAACTTCGGAAAATACCTTATCTAGCTTAAAACAGCCCATCTTTTCACCGACCATTCCCATTTCAATGAGTTTGTTGTATCCTTCTTCGTTCGTCATGAGTGCGTCAATGTTCTCATAGTAAACCACAACTTTCGATTTGACTTCGGAGAAGAATTTGTTGTAGTTGTCAAGGACTGCCTTTGCGAACTGAGGGTAAGACCAATGTTCGACAATAGGTTTTAATGTGGTTACTAAGCCACTTTGACCTTGAGTGAATTCGTACTTCAAAACAAAAGGAGAAAACCTTTCAACAAAGTTGTCGACCTTCTCATAATGTTTACTCTTCATCTCTTGAGGTTTTTTAATGGAATATCCCCATGTCGAATTCATAAGCAATTTGAGTGTCATTGCAAGTTTGGGGTTTGAAGCTTTCCTAATATCATACAGTTGTTGTATGACTTTTCCAACTGTATAGTTCCTTCCCGGGAACTCACCATCTTCGTTTGGAATTCCAGTCGGAATATATTGGACAAACCTCATGTATGCAGCGTTAAGGTCGACATAGTATATTTTTTCGTTTGAGTCGAACTTGTCGCAACCAATTGGTCCAGTTTGTGGAAATTCAAGTGAGTCTCTTATCTTCTGAGAAACTTCTCCTGTTATCTCATAAACATCGTCGAAGCAACCTGTTTCATATAAAACCTTCTGACCTAACTCAGATGCTCTCCAATACAATTTGACGTCAATTGGATGTCTCAATGGAAGTTTGCTTATAGCATCTTGAAGTTCTTGCAACCTCATTGGAAGTTCTTCTGGTTCAGGTTGGTATCCGAACAATCCAACTCCTTGTGGAATTGTGTACTTCTTTTGTACTAGAACTTTGTCTGGAACAACTTTTGGTCTTGCTAACAGTGAAAAGTTTGTTTCGTCTTTTGGTACAAAAGTTTCTGTCAGCTTGTCATCTGGAATTGGTTCCAACAAACCTTTCTCGAAAAAATGTTTACAGCTCTGACAATGTTGCACTTGCCTTTTCCGAACAATGGGTTTGTAAGACTTTCGTTCAACATGAAGTGGTTGTGGACAATTACAATCTTCAACCATGGTAAATTGAACTCAACAACATAGTCGTCATGTGAAGAACCTTTAGCTGTAGGTATGTTGACTCGGATATTGACATTTGCCAACGGTGCAATTTTTGCCAATTGACCTCTGAGAATGTACCTTGTTTCACACATGACTCAAGATACTTCATCTTCTCTTCTGTAACAAGACCAGAGTTCCTGAGACATGTGAGAATACAAGGTTCATTGACAATTGTTTCAATTGAATTGTAAATTCCATACCTTGTCAAGTCAATGTCAGACTTATTTATGAACGGGAAGTATCCAGCATGTTGTCTGACTGCTTGAGGGTTAGGTTGGTACCATTCGAACTTGACACTTGCAATTCTTCAATTGCATTCAAAATGTCTGAGTCGGAGTCAACCATTTGTTCTCTCTTTGTAGTCTTGAAAGCGTCAAGAAGCATTGCAGCTGTTGTGACATTGCCATGTGCATAGTAAATGTGACCATCCAAATCTGTTATGGTCAATCTGAGATTGTATCCTTTCTTATTTCCATCTTGAATTGCAGCAAGTACTCCCATGAAGCCTTCTTTGTTCTTTCCTTCGTCAAAGTTTACTGTAAAGGTTCGACCAGATGTAATTTGACTTCTAACTTCACGATACTTTTCATATGCATATCTTGTTCTTTCCATGGGAGCATGACCATCCTCTGCACTACCTTTTTTCCTTCTCAAAGGATGCAATTGTTCGTCATGTTTCCAGTAGAATCTGGCAAAGCCGTCGTGTCCTTCAACTTGAGGTTCACTAACATCGAAAGGCATGTCCATAAGACGTTCTTCTTCTAACCTCTCTAGTCTGTTTGGATAATTTGCACGTGCTGTTTCCAAATCCATTTCGTAGCGAAGACCAGACAATTTGTCATAGACTTTTATGGGTCTTCCCTTCCTATATTTAAACTTCTTCGAAACTCTCCAACCATATCTTTGTAACTCTGCTTTTATTCTAGCAGATTTTCTATCCATTCTATATGGGGGCATTTTTATAAAAAGAAAAAAAATATTTTTTCTTTACTTTACATAACCGCCTGCTGCCATAAGTCTTTGACGCCAACCCATACCAGCTAATGAAGGTTGACTTGGTTTAGTTTCCAAACTAAACTTTGGTTTTGGTTTATCTTCAGTTTTTTTTTTTTTCTCTTCTATCGGTTTTTCGTCACTTTTCGGTTTCTCTGACTTTACTTCACTTGTAGGAACAGTTGTTGTCGTCAACATCTTCAATAAATATCATATGCCATTTGTTTTTGTTTTCCTTTCAACTTTTTGTGTTTGTTGTAAAGTTTAGAATATTTCGACTCTAAGTCAATGAGATGTTCTATAATGAACTGTTGGTCAGTGAAGTAAACTTTTCCATCTGTTGTCTCGAAAGCTCCTTCAGACTTCAATATTTTATTTGTGAGAGTCTGTTTCTTTTTTGAGATACTTGCCGTTCCATTTTTATGAAAAGTGACTTTGTAGTTAGGGTTTGTATTTCCAGACCTGGCACTTTCTATTATTGAATTTTTCTCTTCATCTGTAAGTTCTTTGACAGGTTTTGACAATGGTTCTGAACTTTTTGTTTGTGGTGTCAAATCTACCGTTTCAACTTCTTCGGTCATTTCATCTCAGTAAAAAATTTTAGTTTGGTTTGTTTTCAACTGGTTGTTTAGGTTTTTTAAGTCGGTCTAAAACTTCCTGAGGTATAGGAAGAACTTGACAAACACGTTGTGTAACTGCTGGAAGCCGACAAATCCATCTTGAACTTATTTGTCTCAATGCTGTATTGTTCATTTCATCTCAGTAAAAAACTTTACATTCCCCACGTTTGAGGCGGTTGAGGTTGGTTATTGCTTACCCATTGTTGTGCATGGTTATATCCTCTGTTAAAGAATCTTTCACCTTGGTCCATATAGTGTCCTGCTTGGTTATAGTAGTCATTTGCTTTGTTATAATAGTTTCCTGCTTGTCTTCCTACATTGTCCATCCATCCTTGAACTTTTCCTCTTGTTTCAGGATTTGGAATAAGATTTGTTGCATCTCGTGCTACATCCCAACCTTTCTGTACAGTTTGTATAATAGGTTGTGCTTTCTCTTTAAGTATACCTAATGTACTCAAAATCTTCCTTCCAACTCCAAATACACCTCTGGCTATTGTTCCCACTGCGGGTAAAAAATCTAGATGCAACTCCTGCTAATGCGCCAAATAAACCCATTTCTTATAGGATAAAAAATGACGAATCCAAACAAGGACCCCTATGTTTCTAAAGCGACAAAGAAAGCACTCATGGTAAAAATCTTTAGTTCAACACCAAATGCTTGGTTTATGGATATCTTGGAAAACATTCCGAGAGTTAGAACAGATGGACCACCATACTGGCTAATATTTGTCGGTCAAAACACAAGATACTGTGAAGCCATACCATTATGGTCCAAAAATATTTTAGATGTGAAAACTGCTTTGACAATATTCGTTGACAAAATACCATCAACAAAACTAACATCTGACTGTGAAAGTTCTTTCAAATCAGATGATGTAAAAAACTATCTGCGTTCAAAAAATGTAAACCAATATTTCATTGTCGACCAAAACCACTCTGCTCTTGGTGTCATTGACGGTTGTATAAAAATGTTAAGAGACTTAAACCAACCACAAGGTGGTAAAGCAAATGAAATGTCATATGACGACAAATATAGACACTTCTCCCAGGCAAAAGATGAGACAAGTTTTAAATATTTACAATAACCGTAAACAAAAAGGTTTGGGAAACCACCCCCCGAAGAAATGAAAACAACCCTGACTTAGAGAAAGACTATATATTTAATAATTTAGTCAAAAAGACAAACAAGAAAGAATGCGGGCTTCAAACTTCAGAAAGGTGACAAAGTAAAAATAGAAATACCTAAACGCGACCCATATGAAAATACTATTGACTATGACAACAATGGAACCCGACAGGTACTCACATTCGTGTTTCGTAAAAATAGAAGAAAGTATACAAGAGAATATTATGAAGTTTTAGGCAAACATGGCAAAATGTACAGACTGCAAGCAGAAGATAAAACTACTATTGTCAGACCTCGTTTCAAAACTTGTCAAAGTTCAAGGTGGTATACTTTCAAAGACAGTTCTAACAAATATAAGACAACTCCTGACGAATATGCTAAAGAAGTTGAAAATGACGACTAAGCATTTCTATACATGCGTAAACTGTCATGTAAGTGGCATGTAGTCTTTACTTTGTCCGTTGTTTGCGTATATCCTGAAACGCGATGTGTATGGTTTCCATCTCCTGAGTGTTACCCCAGAAACAATTTATAGCAAACTGAACGTTGTCTTTAACATCATATCCTTTACCTTTTGTCATTGCTGACCAATCCCAAAATTTATGCTTATGCCAACCTGCTTGAGAAGTACTTAAATCTATGTAGTGACTATGTGCAGGTAAATTTTCACCTGAAATCGTTTTACTCCACCTGTTTCCTTTGAAGAGTTTGCACAATACAAAACCTGTCGACTATTTGAGTCCAAGTTCCAAAACCCAGAACTGTTTCTGGATTTGTTGAGTTCATTGACGTATAAATAGAGCCTATAGGATATAATGTTGAAGCATTTCTGTTTCTTTAATGTTGAAGCTCTGTTTTGTCTGCTTTCTTGTCATAAATCTTGAGCAGTGAATTTAATATTATGTTCATCCTTCATGACATAAACATCTTTACATCTAATGTTTCTCATCGTCGTTATGTCGTCATCCGATGTTAAACCTTGTGGAAATTAGGAGGTTTACAATATAATGCATCCCCACCAGTTTCTTCAACCGTTCCTTCAATACTTTCTATAGCAACAGTTGTAAAACTTGTATGTGTATGAGTCTTATTTGCTTTCTTCTCTAACTCATCGTTAACATAAGTTTTATCTGCTTTAAGGTCTAAACATCCTGAAACCCATCCTGTATCGGCTTTAGTTTTTAAAATCTTCGATGTCCGTTCATGGTACCAGTCAACCCTTTCTATAATTTCTTTATCTTTTTCATCCACATATTCCTTATCCCGCTTCTTCACTAACACACTAGCCATAAGTCCCTTATCTACCTTATTTTCAAGGCTAACGTTTAAGTCTGTTATTTCAGATATAGAATGTGTATGAGTCTTTTTAGAATATTCGTTTTCAGCTCTCGTCACTTCACTTGACATTTTATTGTCAACATATGTTTTGTCTGCTAGTTCAGGATGAGTATGTTCTTTTGTTGCATAAGCATTGTTAGCTCTTCTTCTTCTTTTGCTATTGCATCGTCTACATATTCTTTGTCAGCTTTGTTGTCAACATCTGCTTTCAAAAGAAGTTCATTTATAGGTTTCTCGTTTAAAGTTCTTTTGTTGGATTTATACAGACAGTATTGTTCTTCTTGTCTTGAAATAGAAACTCATCTGTTAAAGGGTTTAATGTCAGTTTTAAGTTTCCTTCTTTCAATGACTCAGATATCTTAGAATAGTTTGAAAAGTTTGTTGTGTTCTTATTTAGAGCTTTGCATAATGAGTTGTCGGTTGTGTTGTATTTCTCTCATGGAAGCAATATCTTTCGACATTTTTATTCTAGATAAAATATGCTTTCAATAGAAAAAGAAAATTCAAGAGTTGCTACAACTAAACCATTAGATGAACTTTTTACTAATGTCGGTCAAAAGTTTGAGACAGATACCGTAAAGCATGAAGGCTATCGTTTGACTACCCATTAAGATGGCTAAGAGACCCATCTGTCACAAAAGCTATTGGCTTCGTAGAATGAAGTTCATTTCAGAAGCCATACATGGTTTCCCATTTACGGTCGGTTTTGAAGTTCGATACTATAACAAAGAAAAACATACGTATGAGAAATTTGAACAGGGAAAACTTTTACAAGTTAGTTTGCTTGTAAACTTAGAAACAACTCTTCAAGCTTTTCAAGAAAAAATAAACGATATCTATATCGAATATGCAAACCAGTATAACATTGACGAAGGAGAATACCATCTCGATATTATTTATGACAGGAAAAATGCAACTGTTAAAATCAATAAAATAGAAGACCTTGGAGAAAACGTTTATATTTCTACAAAATATAACAACTTGGCATGGTATAGATTTATGAGGAGAAAAAACCAGAATTTTCGAAAAAGTGACACCAACTATTAAAGTTATTTTATTACTAGATTTATTTACAAATTATAAGATAATATCATTAACAAAATATATTTTTAATATAAATAAAAAACTTTTTTTATACAAAAAATTACAATCAATCGATAAATATTATAAAACATTTATTCCAAAAAGATTAAGAAATAGGTGGGATCCTGCATATAATATAATTTTATGTCATAAAGCTTACAAATTTTAGATGGACCACAGTGAGAATGTGAGTGGTTAATTTAAAGGTGGTCTGATAAAGATATCGAAGCTTACTCAACACAGCATGAAGCAGTTTCTAATACACAATCTTACTAGTGGTGTTTCGGTCGCCAGCGCTCTCATAGGGGTGCTGATTTCAAAAACCACTACTTCAAATTATTCAACAATACTCAATGCAGCATGAAGCAGCTACTACTGCTGTATCTTACTGGTAGCGTTTTGGTCGTTGGCTCTTGCACAGTCTCTCAGATTTTCAAATTTTTTTTTTCAACACTATCTTGTTTCGCTCTCAGAAAGCTATCCTACAAAGACATCGAAGCTTACTCAACACAGCATGAAGCAGTTTCTAATACACAATCTTACTAGTGGTGTTTCGGTCGCCAGCGCTCTCATAGGGGTGCTGATTTCAAAAACCACTACTTCAAATTATTCAACAATACTCAATGCAGCATGAAGCAGCTACTACTGCTGTATCTTACTGGTAGCGTTTTGGTCGTTGGCTCTTGCACAGTCTCTCAGATTTTCAAATTTTTTTTTTCAACACTATCTTGTTTCGCTCTCAGAAAGCTATCCTACAAAGACATCGAAGCTTACTCAACACAGCATGAAGCAGTTTCTAATACACAATCTTACTAGTGGTGTTTCGGTCGCCAGCGCTCTCATAGGGGTGCTGATTTCAAAAACCACTACTTCAAATTATTCAACAATACTCAATGCAGCATGAAGCAGCTACTACTGCTGTATCTTACTGGTAGCGTTTTGGTCGTTGGCTCTTGCACAGTCTCTCAGATTTTCAAATTTTTTTTTCAACACTATCTTGTTTCGCTCTCAGAAAGCTATCCTACAAAGACATCGAAGCTTACTCAACACAGCATGAAGCAGTTTCTAATACACAATCTTACTAGTGGTGTTTCGGTCGCCAGCGCTCTCATAGGGGTGCTGATTTCAAAAACCACTACTTCAAATTATTCAACAATACTCAATGCAGCATGAAGCAGCTACTACTGCTGTATCTTACTGGTAGCGTTTTGGTCGTTGGCTCTTGCACAGTCTCTCAGATTTTCAAATTTTTTTTTTCAACACTATCTTGTTTCGCTCTCAGAAAGCTATCCTACAAAGACATCGAAGCTTACTCAACACAGCATGAAGCAGTTTCTAATACACAATCTTACTAGTGGTGTTTCGGTCGCCAGCGCTCTCATAGGGGTGCTGATTTCAAAAACCACTACTTCAAATTATTCAACAATACTCAATGCAGCATGAAGCAGTTTCTAATAAATATATACATATATAAATATATACATATATAAATATATACATATATAAATATATACATATATAAATATATACATATATAAATATACATATATAAATATACATATATAAATATACATATATAAATATACATATATAAATATACATATATAAATATACATATATAAATATACATATATATATAAATATATAAATAACAAAATATAATCAAAAAATAGTGTTTGGAAATTTAAGGTTAAGTGTCACTTTTTCTACTGTCACTTTTTCGTAAATTCTACCACACTCATCAATAAAATAGAAGACCTTGGAGAAAACGTTTATATTTCTACAAAATATAACAACTTGGCATGGTATAGATTTATGAGGATGTTAAATCAGCCTGCAGCATATCCAGTACACCCGGACTATTATGAAGTCGAAAACCCTAATGGAACATATGAAAATATTTTCGACCAAGATGCTATTATTGTTCATGCTTCATTTTCTGGCGCCCAAAACTCTTTCTTATGCTTGGCAAATGACTTTTACGAAAAACCTACAAAGTTATACGAACCACCAAGTGGAAGTATTTCAGACTTTCAAGTATGGTTTACTACAGATGGAAGAAAAAGAATAATTCCATTATACCATGCGTTTTACTTAGAACTTAGTTTCATATACAACTACTATCGAACGGTAAAAATATAATTTTTTAATACGGTTGAGGTGTTGGATTTGGTTGCCAACTAGACTGTGGTGCAGGTTCAGGCTGTTGTATAACAGGAGCTTGCTCTTCTGGTTCAGGGTCTTTAGGTATAATACCAACAAACTGACCTACCCTTTTACCAATATTTTTGACACCGTTCCAAATTCCTCTTCCTACGGTTTTTATTCCATTCCATATACCTCTTCCAACATTTCGAAAGAAGTTTCCTATCTTACTGAAGAAACCCATTTTACTATATGTAAAAATCTAATGTCCGCCTAGTCTCTTACGTTTCCTGTTGAGTTCCATAGCATTCTTTAACTGGAGCTCATACATTCTGTTTCTCCTCTGGTAGAAAACATATTCTGGGTCAACTCCTGTGTTCGCGTCATCTGCATAAAGTTGTTTATATCCCACTTCAGGGTTTGTATAAAACTCTTTCCATCTCATATTTGCATACCATGGTGGCAAACCTAACGCAGCGTCATTTGACATGGCAGTTTGCATTTGTACATCTGTTGGCACTTGACCATAGTTTGCCATTGCAGTTTGTATTCTAACTTCATTTGGAATATTCTCTGGGTTTGGTTGTCCAGGTTGCTGTGCATTCGCTAAGTTCTGTGCGTCCATTTAATATTAGATAAAAATATCTCTTACGAGTACATATACTGAACATTTGCAGGCATTGGTTCATCTTCATATTCTCTGTACTTTTCTGCCACGTCAAATAAATAAATGACACAATGGAAAAAACCTAAAACAAGTAGTCCTATTTCAAACCACATTTACTTACTAATAAAATTTCGTTATTGTGACACTTTCTCCGGTTTATAGGACCTCTCTCATATTCTATCTTGTCATATCTAAACTCATAGTCATGTATGTCCTCTAACCATCTCATAACGGTTTCCAAACCACTTTTATCGGATGTAAAGTAAAAGCATGGATGGTTATGTAAAACGTCTAAAGTTTCTAAAGAGTCTCTCAAAGTCCAGTCTACTTGGTATTGAAAATCCCATGTGTTATAGAACGGCGGGTCCACTATAAAGAAAACATTTTCCTTGTCTTTATATTTTTCATACATCTGTCCATGACATCTCACAAACTCTATACCCTCAATATATTTTTCTATGTCCTCTTTGAAAACATTTGTATAGTTAAGATATAAAACTTTTGACATAAGTGTTTCAATGTCATGAACTCTTATAGAACCACTATATAATAGTCTAGCAGATATATATCCCAGTCTATATATTCTGCTTTTTCAAAACCTCTCTCACAATATTTTTGTATCTAATGGTATACGTTCCATCTTACCTATAGTATCTTTTCTTTTAACTCTTTCAATATATTGTTTTGTTCTGGTATATGTTTGAGACGTCCATATAGTTGTCGAAGTCATTGCATATAATCTTTGAGTCTGGGAATAATTGTATGGCACAAATGGGATATATAGAAACTTCCACCGAACAAATCTACAAATGTTAGACCATTCGGTAGTTTCTTAAGTTCTCTCAATAGAATATCTTTACATCTACTCTTATTTCCAAAGAACGGTAACGGAGGTTTTGTAAAATTCATTTATATATAATAATAAAAATGTTTTTTCCTGAAAAGTGACAGAAAAGTGACAAAGCATGAAAACATATATATTTGTGAAAAGTGAAACATTATATAATGTTTCGACCCAGAAGAAGCTTCTTCCCAGAAGCAATGGAGGAAGAAGAAGAGTCCTCCGAATTCACACCAGAAGACTAACAATTTTCCGAATAAAAACTTCATTTATACTAAACATCTTCGGGGCTAGAGGGCACGAAGTGCCTGGAAGCCCCACTACCTTTTTTTTTTTTTTTTTTTTTTTTATAATACTAAGCATAATACAATATTCTAGATTTAATTATAATTAGGAAAAGTTAGTTTTGAGAGTACTTTTCATAGGCATATAGAATGAAATCTTCTGAAAAATAATATCACATAAACTCATATTATTTTCTAATATATAACTATTTTATATAAAAATCAAATTCAATGATCTTAAAAGCGAAGGATAAACCTCAAAATTTACGAATATAATGAGTGGGAATATAATGCTTATCTATCATAAAACCATATGAAATATCAATTTTTGCTTTACGCCTAATTTTTGACGACAATTAGCAAAAAATGTTAAATGTTAACACTCAGTCCATTTGAATATGAAAAATAAAATTGACTTTGATTAAATGTTTTTATTTATCATGCAATTCTTCTTGCGACCAAAGATTTGAATAAAAGTTCAAAAAATAAGATAGCTTAAAAAATAATATACGGTAGTGTTTACTAATAGATGAATAGTATATAAATTCTATTAAAATGGATTTGATCCAAAAAAATATATAAAATTTGATCATAAATAAAATCGTTTGAGTGTGGGACAAACTATCCAGTGTCACTTTTTTATTAACCTTATTTTAAAAATTAATAAAATAATAATAAAAAATTATTTGAATCTTTTACATTAATTGTTTCTTTTTTTAAAAGTACCTTTAAAGTACAATAAACAAGATTTGAATCTATTGATCCTTGTTG
Organism: Trichomonas vaginalis G3; assembly: GCF_026262505.1. Classification (NCBI taxonomy): domain Eukaryota; phylum Parabasalia; order Trichomonadida; family Trichomonadidae; genus Trichomonas; species Trichomonas vaginalis. The sequence continues at coordinate 30,297,997 of NC_067207.1, forward strand.
CAAACTTGAATATATTGCTTCAAGCATTTTCAAACATTCGACTTTTTTGTTTTCCAATATTTGTTCATGGTCATTAGCTTTTCGTAATATACGAACAACTTTATCACTATTGATTAATTGAACTTTAAATTTAATCAATAATGCTGGAACAACGTTGTGTATAATTCAACAACAAAATCGTCTAATCGAATATTCCTTCTCTCTGGGAAATAAGAATGCTTGAGAACTTTGAAATGTGACTCACTGACGTTATTAGTCGCGTCACCTCCGTTGCGATAGCGCTTATTCCAACGATCTAAATGATGCCTCCATTGCCTATCGAAGTACTTTTGGGCTTTCGGTTCAGTGGAAAGAATTTCAAGAATTCGATCATAAACTGCATCTAGGTCTGCAGCTTCTTCTTGAGTGAGGTGCTCTGGAACTTCTTCACTTGTTTCAAACGTTTCTTCTTCTGGAATAAATTCAGAATCGTTTGGATCATCAGAAGATTCTCGTGTAAAAAGATTTGAGAAGGTGGAAATTCATTTTCGATGAATTCTTCTTCATATTGTTCCTCTTCTTCAATTTCTTCTGCTTGAAGTAAGTGAGATTGAGCTGGTTCCTCTCTAGGATTTTCTTCTTCTTGGTTCTGTTCTTCCTCGGGAGATTCTTCTTTAGTATCGAATACTAATAATTTCATTAGATTATAAAATTCTTCAAAATTGTCTCGTGATTTAAACTTATCCGCTTTCTTAATATGGCGCGAAGGACATGCACGCCACACCAAAGAATATGACAGTTTGGAATACCTCGCTCAATTGCCTCGGCTATTTGTGGGCGCAGTCCATACTTATCATCTCGGGTTCTCTATTAATATATTGAAAATAACGACAAACACAATATTGAATATTTTCGCTTGTGTCAGGAGAAATAAAGAAATACAAAAAAGGAAAACAATAGTATGTTCTGTTTTTCCTGTGAGTGCATATAGATGGAATGTTAGCCCTTAGAAGTTTATACGTTGAATCGATGTGAAACGTAGAAATTTGGTGACCAAGGGCCTTCGCTTCGAAAGGTGCATATAAAAACTAGTTTTCCCGGCTCAGAGATAAATTCAATTAAATCTTCTGGACAACTTTCTTGAACAGATTCGACAAAGATAGCTAAAGAAACTTTTTCATCCGAACTAAAGCGTTTGGAAACAATTTCAGCTCTTGAGCAAATTTACGTAATGCATCTGGACCTTGTGCAAATATTGAAAGTAACTCTTCGTCTGTATATGAAATATTTAAGTCTTGGAAACACTTAAATTGAGCTGTAGCATGATTCATATTGTTTTCAAAGTAATGTTTAAGATAATTTCTGACAAATAATGAGGATATTGTTTTTGTTGATTTCGGAGGTGCAGAATGATCATGAGAGTCAGAGTGGATTAGTAGTTCATATTTATCTTGATCTATTATCCGGACTTTGAATTTAGCTTGACATTGTGGATACTTACATTTGTATTCGATCGTGGAGTATTCTTTCCTGCATTTTTGAGAGTAGCCCATGCTAGCTTTTATCTCTTCTTGGATACCAAACTGGAGGAGCTCCATAGTGTTGAATATCACGGGCTCCATAACAACAAATTGAATAAGGTATTCAAAATTTGAAGGAAATGGTCCATCATTGAATGTAGTGGCCGGGAATTGAATGACATACAGATAGTTTGAGGAAATTTGTATAAATTATAATATAATTGAAGAATTAATTATCAAAACAAGTCTAAGAGCCATTTGTCAGATTTTCCCGAAATGCAAGGTTAAGATTTTAGCAGCGACTAACTTTGAGTGTACATATATAATTTTATACTGAGTATTTCTATCTGTGTTACTTATTTGAGTCTAAGAGCCATTTGTCAGATTTTCCCGAAATGCAAGGTTAAGATTTTAGCAGCGACTAACTTTGAGTGTACATATATAATTGTTATACTGAGTATTTCTATCTGTGTTACTTATTTGAGTCTAAGAGCCATTTGTCAGATTTTCCCGAAATGCAAGGTTAAGATTTTAGCAGCGACTAACTTTGAGTGTACATATATAATTGTTATACTGAGTACTTTCTATCTGTGTTACTTATTTGAGTCTAAGAGTCATTTCTACCATAGAACTAGATATTGTCTCTCATTAAATATATATAACTGTAAACTGCTTAATTCATTTATCTATTTAGATAAAATTATATTTATATAAGATTTCATGTTATTATTTCATCTTTATTATTTTTTTTATTCCTTTGAAAAGTGACACTGGATAGTTTGTCCCTTTCTCAAAATCGTTTTAAATTACTTCTTCATTTAAATTATAACAATTATTTTTGGTTTTATATTTTTTTGGATCAAATCCATTTTAATAGAATTTATATACTATTCATCTATTAGTAAACACTACCGTATATTATTTTTTAAGCTATCTTATTTTTTGAACTTTTATTCAAATCTTTGGTCGCAAGAAGAATTGCATGATAAATAAAAACATTTAATCAAAGTCAATTTTATTTTTCATATTCAAATGGACTGAGTGTTAACATTTAACATTTTTTGCTAATTGTCGTCAAAAATTAGGCGTAAAGCAAAAATTGATATTTCATATGGTTTTATGATAGATAAGCATTATATTCCCACTCATTATATTCGTAAATTTTGAGGTTTATCCTTCGCTTTTAAGATCATTGAATTTGATTTTTATATAAAATAGTGTTGTAAACAGAAATTCATCAAAAGTGACACCTCAGAAAAGCTAAAATATTGAATTTTTGGAACTTTTGATAGAGCACGTTTTTAAATATTAATTAAAGTAAATGTATATTTTGTAAAGATTCTTTTTAATAAAAAAATAAAATTTTGAAGAAGAACACAAAATCTTCTGAAAAATAATATCACATAAACTCATATTATTTTCTAATAGATAACTATTTTATATAAAAATCAAATTCAATGATCTTAAAAGCGAAGGATAAACCTCAAAATTTACGAATATAATGAGTGGGAATATAATGCTTATCTATCATAAAACCATATGAAATATCAATTTTTGCTTTACGCCTAATTTTTGACGACAATTAGCAAAAAATGTTAAATGTTAACACTCAGTCCATTTGAATATGAAAAATAAAATTGACTTTGATTAAATGTTTTTATTTATCATGCAATTCTTCTTGCGACCAAAGATTTGAATAAAGTTCAAAAAATAAGATAGCTTAAAAAATAAGATAGCTACGGTAGTGTTTACTAATAGATGAATAGTATATAAATTCTATTAAAATGGATTTGATCCAAAAAAATATAAAACCAAAAATAATTGTTATAATTTAAATGAAGAAGTAATTTAAAACGATTTTATTTATGATCAAATTTTATATATTTTTTTGGATCAAATCCATTTTAATAGAATTTATATACTATTCATCTATTAGTAAACACTACCGTATATTATTTTTTAAGCTATCTTATTTTTTGAACTTTTATTCAAATCTTTGGTCGCAAGAAGAATTGCATGATAAATAAAAACATTTAATCAAAGTCAATTTTATTTTTCATATTCAAATGGACTGAGTGTTAACATTTAACATTTTTTGCTAATTGTCGTCAAAAATTAGGCGTAAAGCAAAAATTGATATTTCATATGGTTTTATGATAGATAAGCATTATATTCCCACTCATTATATTCGTAAATTTTGAGGTTTATCATTCGCTTTTAAGATCATTGAATTTGATTTTTATATAAAATAGTTATATATTAGAAAATAATATGAGTTTATGTGATATTATTTTTCAGAAGATTTCATTCTATATGCCTATGAAAAGTGCTCTCAAAACTAACTTTTTCCTAATTATAATTAAATCTAGAATATTGTATTATGCTTAGTATTATTTCATTTTTCTCATTCAATTTAGAATTTACAAATGTCAAAAAATTGAGAGCTGTCACTTTTGATGAATTTCTGTTTATTACAATAGTTATATATTAGAAAATAATATGAGTTTATGTGATATTATTTTTCAGAAGATTTTGTGTTCTTCTTCAAAATTTTATTTTTTATTAAAAAGAATCTTTACAAAATATACATTTACTTTAATTAATATTTAAAAACGTGCTCTATCAAAAGTTCCAAAAATTCAATATTTTAGCTTTTCTGAGGTGTCACTTTTGATGAATTTCTGTTTACAACAGAGATAGTAAAATATGCTAATGAATCGTGATATTTCGATAAATTTAAATTTTCATTTTGCAAAACAATAGTTATTTTTGATCCCATGTGGTAGTAAAATAGCAACTGTAACATAATTGTTGTCAAATCTGAACTTTTTAAATTCTTTTTTGATTTGTTTAATATTTCTTGGTTATGTACTTGCTATGAAGTTAGCATGTAAGCAAGAAGTAAATAATATTTGTAATTGGCAATGATAATTATTTAAAAATTAATTAATATCTGCTGTAGGTTGGGTTCTAACTGTTATTCTGATATTGGATAGGAGTTTGTAAATCTTGTTCAGTCTAAATTAAGATCTCTTTTAGCTTATCCAATGCTAAATGAAGGAACTTCAATTTTATGAAAAAAATTTTTTGGGGCCAAAGAGTAAATTATGACAGATTATATTGATGATAGAGTTATTAGTTTAGCATAATCTTGTTTGAAAAGATAGGCTTATTTTATTCAAATAAGTGAATGCAAAACAATTCCAAAAGATTTTTCTATGCATAAAGATTGAAAAAAACAGCGTTCTGCTTTAGATTGTCAAACCTTATTTATAAATTAAGATGCTTTGGTTGAATTATATGTTTATGAATGAGAAATTTAATTAGATATTCATATTGAGAATTTTAATCTTGGTAAATGGTGTGTCATCATCAATGGTTAGATGTTGGTATGGTTTTAACTAAAATTTCTCAACAATATTAAGTTCATATTCATGAACATTTCATTAGTTTTTCATAAAATAATTAGACTAATGATACCTATCTATTTTTTCAATTCCATTTTTCAAAAATTCTTCCTTACATCGCTGAAAAAAAAACGAGCAAAATTATCGTTCTAAGAAAACTTTTGCCAAATGAAAGGAAAGACCCTGATTTCATTTGAAACTGAAGGCGGGGTCCTCGAAGAGGCGAAGGCTGCATTCAATTCAATGGCAGAAGTATTTACCAAAGAAAAAAGTTATCAAAAATATCAATACGGAATTCAAAAGATGTTTGATTTTTTTAAAGATGATTATGATAAAAACATCAAACTTCTCACAATGGTTCAAGAAATGAATGCCCAAATTGTGTTCAATGCGACAAAAATCAATTTAATCATGAAATCAACATATTCTGACAGTGAATCCCTCACAAAACTCAAACAAGACTTTGATGATGCCACAGCAATGGTCCAATCTATTCACAAATCAGAGATTCGCTCAAAAGAGATTTTAAAAACACTTAGAGAGCAATTAGCCCAATTAACTCAACAAGTACAAAGTGGACAAGCATTTAACTTCGGTACGCAAAACTCAATTTTTGAAATTTCACAAGATGTCAAAAATCTTCGAAATGAAAAGCAAAAAGATCATGATGAGCTTACAAAAATCCAAGAATCGATTGATGCCGAAAATATTGGCATGAAAAGCGTTACAGAAGCCCAAGCAACACTTGAAAATACTTTAAATAAAGATACAAAGACTCTTTCTCATGTAGACAAACGTCTTCAGACTCTTACAGCCGAAAACGAAGAAACAAGCAACGCAATTATCGAATTAAAGCCAATTGTAACCGATGTTTCAACAAAAATTGAAAATGCAAAGAAAACAAAGAACGAACTTACAGAAAAAATCAATGTATTAAAGAATACGAAGACAGATGTTACTAATTCCTTCAATACAGTAAGAAACGAAGTGAAAGCAAGAAAAGACAGATTATCTCGACGAAAAGAGCATCTCAATGAGGTATTAAGATTCCAATCCCATAAGAATACGAGTATACAAGCCATAAAAGAGCAAATTACTGATATTGACAACGAAATTGAAGAATCAAAAACAGCATTAAAGGAATCCAATGATAAAAACAGTGAATTGGTCACAGCATTGGAAGATGAGATGAAAAAGGCCGACCAAATTGCAGAAGAAAAAGCAAAAGTCCGAAATCAAATCAAAGAATTGCGACCAAAGATCGTAGAAGCAGCTTTAAAGGTTTCTTCCGAACAGAATGAGAAGATAGTGATGAATAGACAACTCAGCGGGGCTCAGGCTTCACTTGCAGAAGTAAATCAATTACAATATGAAGAAAAACATGCAATTCAAGAGATAAAGAACGCAACACAGACACTTAAGAGTGAAACTGCTACAATGAAGGGATCAATGCAATCAGATAAAGACAAAATCATCCAAATTTTCCAAGAAATTGATAAAACTCGGACATCGACCTTCAAATTGCAGGCATCCATCAATGCAATGAAAGATTCAGAGCTTGTGGCTGCTGAAGAGAACGAAAGATTGATGAAAGAACATGCAAATCTGATGTCAAAATCAAATAGACAGACAGACTTATCGGAACAGCTCAGAGATGAAAGAAATAATTATGCCAGATTGCTTAAGATCAAAGAAGATGAAAATGCTGAGCTACAACAGTCAATAAATGAACTTGAACATCAAATCCAGAAATATACAACAGAGAACCAATCATTGTTCAATCAGACCATCAATTCTCACTTCCAAACGCGTGATTCCAACGACAAAATTGATGAATTGAACTCCGAAATTCAACAATATAAAACATCAATTCAAAAAGTCGAAAGAATCATTTCTCATTTACAAGCTGAGAATACTACATTGAGCTACATCATAAATGAATCGAATACTGATAAGATTCTCGTTCAAAAAGAGACAACAGCTTTGAATAAGACAGTTGCCGATTTAATGGAGCTAAACAAGGCCAGGACACAACAAATCGAACAACTAAGATCCGATATTCAAACGAAAACCTCGTTTATCCATAAATGTGCCGCTCAATACAAAGAAAAGTTGAGCGAACTCGAAGAATTGAACGACCAACTTAAAAAGTACAAGAGCTCAACCGAAATTTTGGAACAAAAAGCTGACAAATTGAACCAATTGCAGTATACCCACCAAAAACTATCAAGCCAGCTAGTTATAGAGGAGCGGAAGTACATAACATTGATCCACGAACTCGCAATTCCTCGAAATGTCCACAGATGGCAAGTAATGGAAGCTGTCGATCCAGGATATGTTAAAAACATTCGCTATCGTATGCAGCTTACTGATAAACTTGATGATGCACACCGATTGCTCGAGAAACTCCAAAAAGAAAGAAATGATCTCAAAAAAGATCTCGGCAAGAAAAACGCTGACTATGATAAATCGATGACTCGGGAACAGGTGAAAACATATATCGAGAGATACAAAAGCGATTGCGATAGAATGGACCAGATGATGGAGGAAATGTCCAACCAAATCAAGAACCAGCTAAAGCCTCTCAAAAATTCTGATAAGCAGGTACTGGAATTGAGAGGAAGAGTGAATAAAAGAAGAGAAGCGGCTTCTTCAATTAAAAATGAAATTTACACTGAATCTCATTCGCTTGGAGAGCCAGAACCGTGGTTTATCACTGAAGGAATTGTAGCTCCTGCAATTACTGGTGGTGGTTTCGTTGCAAATTTGACTCCTCCTGAACATAATAGAAAGATCCTCTCAAAATCAAACCATTTGACAGTCGGAGTTGCTCCAATACTTCGAAACTCTCGTTCTAATTCGATGTTTACCTCAGCAAGATCAACAGGAAGACCGTACAGATCTGGAAAGACAATTCTTCCTCCGATGCCTGAGTAATGCTGTTCAAGTGATAGTGTATATCATTTGAATGTTTGTAGAATATGATTTTAATATTATTTTTGTGTATTTTGTTTTATATCATAAACTTATTTTTTGTTTGTTATTAAATTTAATGCGCAAATGAATTATTTACTCATATGTTTAATAAAACTAAACAAAATAACTTAAATTTGATTTGAAAATTAGCTAATATCAAGTAAACAGATAAAATATCTAAAATAGATTGATTACTTTGATAGAATTAATACAATGTTAAAGTTATAATGATTCAAAAACTTATGTTTCATAAGAACCGTTTCGAACCCCATTAATGAAGCCAGAAACAGTAGAGTATTGGGATTGTATGCATAATACAATATGTTAAACATGATATGAAGCCTAAATTCAAGAATCACGAGTTAAATTTTACTAAAATTAGATTTTTAGGCATGATTAGTTTCATAAAATGGTTTGATTGAACATCTGTTTACTTATGATTTCCTTAAATCTCTTGGGTAAAATTTCAAATGGCTTCTCCACAAGAATGACTCAAAACTGGTAACGATAGGAGCAAGAAAATCTTTGTAAAAAAAATAACCGTTGAAACATTCACAAAATGATGAATCAAACAATTTCTGCTTTAGTCATACAGTCCCTAGCAAAATCTCCGCTACTATTAAGTTCTAGGGCCACATTTCAGAAGAATATCCAATTTGACAAAGTTATTGCCAATAATTTTGTTTCAAATTTCTTCAAAACTTGTAATACCCGCGATAACATTCAATTTAAATCATCGAAATTCAATAAATTCCTCAATTCTGCGATTTCTTTCCAATCAATTAGCCTCTATAACATATCTTTTACGAATGGATACTCATATAATGGCGATAGCGTTCTAAATATCACTCGGTGCACATTTACAAAGTGCTCAAATGTTGGTGGCATAGGCGGTGCCGTCTCAATTCCTTTCCCACAAGATTCATATCCACAAATTCAAGTTCATCAGTGTATATTCCGCGATTGCCGTTCAGACCGTGGTGGTGCTCTGTTCATCGGCGGCACCAAAGTCGACCTCTCAGAAACATGCATTAGTCGTTGTATTGGTGATAATGCACATCATGCAGTTGCTGCTTACACTACAAGTAAGAAATGTCCATCGACTACTACATTATGCTCCATCTTCTGCTGTCCAAACAATTACACAGGTGGAGATAACGTCATTTCAGTTTTTCGAAACTCTCCTATTATTGCAAGTACGAATTCTACATACAACCGTTTTCACGGTGATGGTTGCTTTGTTGCATCTATTGGATTAGAGAAAGTTATGGTTAGTTACAGTTTTTTTGGTTATAATCTTGGTGATGACGGTTTTTACTCACTTGGATCTAATTTAACACGTTTATTCCGTTTACAAGTTTTCAACAATACTGTTGATTCCATGTTTGTCTCATGTAATCAAGATAATTCCAAGAAACATATTATTTATTTAGTTTATACAGAGATTGAACGTAGTAACTACGATAACAGATCTATTTCACATAAACTGAATATCAAATACAACATTAATATCATTAATTGTCGTATTGACAGAGATACCGCCGTCAAAGTTAAAAAAGATGCTATCAGTATCTCCGCATCAGGTATTCTTGAACAACGTAATGTCTTAACATCATTCTTCTATGATCGTGAATGCGAATTCAACCTTGTTCCTTCACTAACACGTATGAAAGGAAGTGATATGAAAATCAGTTATCCATACATTCTAATTCCTATCACCATTGTTGCAGGCATCATCCCATTTGTCCTCATCTTCATTTCCATCCGTTCTAAAGCACTTCAAGAAGAGTGGATGCTTGCACAACAAGATTATATGAAAACTACTTAACATACATATCTTTAATATTTTTTTTCTTTTATCAATGTTAAATATCTATGTCTTTATTTCTATTCAGTTCACTTTTTTTAGGGTGCACTTACGCCCCTATGACTTAGCCTATGACAATGGTGCTTCACCCCAGTTGTCAAAAATTTGAATTAAAGTCAGATGGGCGTAAGTGCAGCTTTTTTTTGAAATTTTTTTGTCAAGTTGTCACTTTTTTATTCCAAATAAATGCTCATATCTCACTCAGCATTGAGTATTCAGAACCTAATCATAACAGGGATACCTCACTCTCTGTTAAGTAAATTGTACAAACAATTCATATTTTTCGAATCTCAAATCAATTTTGAAAAGTGCAAGAAATTTCAACTGGGTTGATTATTTTGGAGCGAAAGATAAAGTCACACAAACAAATAATGGAACATCATTCGTTGATACTACAGATTCTAACAATTATTACGTTTTTATTTGCATATTTGAAGAATGCAAAGAAACAGGTGCAATTTATATCAAAAGATTTAACGATATCTGCACATTACTTGAAGACAACACATTTACTAAATGCCAATCCACTTCAGAAGGTGGATCCGTTTACTATGACTGCCCTCAGTTTGGACAGTTTGTTCAACAACGAAATTCTTATTCTGAATCAATAGCAAGTTATTATATGTCATTTTATCAATGGGTTAAATCTTCTCCTGATTATAAAAACTACGCTTTTCAAATTTCAGTTTCAAAATGCGGAGAAAGTGAATCAAAAGGATGGTATGCATTTGATATTGCATGGGGTGATCTACGTTTTGAGAATAACAACATCACTTACAACAAATGCAGTCGATGTTCATCAATAGATAGTGCCCTTGATGGAAAATCAAGTACATGTAATTTCTCAACATTCAGAGAAAACAACCAAACTGGAAGTAGCTCTCTTGTATTTATCAGTAGTACTAATTCATATATACAAGCAGTTTCTTATTTCAATGTTATTGGAAATAAATGCAATACAAACAGTAACCAAGTTCTATTTTTTTGTAATTACAATACTAATGTTGATCACTGCGTATTTTTAAATAACACTGCAGCATATATGTTTGATATTTCTTATAAAGGTTACACATTGACTATTACTGATTCATGTATTCAATCAAAGTCAACAACAAGTACAGGAGGAATTGTCACATTTCAAAGAACAAATCAAATTAATTATGATTTTTATCAAATTCCAAGTTTTTATACAGAATTTTGTTTCATGACACCAAAACCAAAACCAAAACGAATCACAGTTTTATTACCTTATTTATCCAAATTTGCAGAAAAATCATCAAATTTTATTTCATAGTTCCAAAAGCTGAAAAATATAGGCAAAAAAATTACAATTTTGGAGCAGGTTTCTTCTCCTTGATTAATATCGTAGACTTTTGAGTTCCAGAGAGTCCTTGTAAAATGTTTGAAAACACGATTACCATTGCAACAGGTCTTATCGAATTTGTATTTGTTTTTGATGATCCAGGAATCGAGTGAGAGAGCAAGAATTGTTTCTCACTCCTCAAAATTGAGAGTTTGCTTCTCAATGAACCGAAACCGAGATCACCAATGAACTGTTCCTCGATTGTCAATCTTATGTCTTTGTCTTTCTGTCCTTGTGGAGACATGTCTGATATCTGTCTGAACAAAGACATTCCCCATCTACTCCATTCAAGGAGTTCTTCCTGTGATGACTGAAGACGTTCGTTGTCTCTCATAGTTCTCTCTGTCTGTGTCTGTATTCTCTCATTCTCTGATTGAATTGCACTGCACTTGTCATCGAGCTTTGCAATTTTAGATCTCATGTCTGAAAATACATCTGAAAGATGTTTGTCTGTTCCTTCAATACGTAAAACTTTTCTGAGGTATAAAGCATCCTGTGTTACTTTCGCTGTTTCTGAATTCATAATTTCGTTGACAAATCTGTATGCACTATCAATTAATTCGTCGTCATCTTCTGGTAAACTCTTGATATCGAAACCAGAGATTTTTGCAATTCCTTCTCTGAACTTGTTTCTAAGATCTGAAAATGACTTGTTATAACCATCAATCTTTGATGATGTTGAAATATTGAGAGATGCAATCTTGGCTGAGTTGTTTGAACGTTCTGTTTCAAGATTCGTCTTCAAGTCTTCGTTATTGATTGTTAATGTTCGCAATTGAACTTTCAATTTAGAGATTTCTGTTTTAAGTCGAATGTTTTCGTCACTTAATATATCTTTCTCTTTGTTAATATTTGTGACTTTCTCTCGTTCTTGTTTCAAGTCATTATGCAATGCAACAATGGATGTGCCATATTGTGATGCCAATGAATCTGTTCGCTTTCGAACTTCAATGATGACATCGTTGTTCTTTGATTCGGCTGAAAGAGCACGAGATTTGTAAATTGATGTTTTAGATTTCTCACGGTTAAGTTTATCAATAAGTTTATGGACATCATCGTGTGCTTGTTCAATAATGCCTGAAAGTTCTTTCTTGCATTTTGTTAATTCAAGTTCTAATGATTTCTTTTCTGATGTAACTTTTTCAAGTTCATCTAAAACTGTTGTTAATTTTTCTTTGTTCGTCAAATCTTCTGAATAACTTTTGTCACTGATTTTAGAGAGTTCTGCATTTTGTAATTCAAGTTCTTCGATTTTAGATTTGTACATCTCGTCTTCTTCTGCTTTCTTCTGGGTAAGATCATTGAATTGTTCTTTAGCTAATGAAAGTTCGTTATCTAAAATACAAATTAATTTGTTGAATTTGTTGCAAAATTTGTTTCGTTCTTTCTTGCACTGTCTTAATTCAAGCTTTAACAAGACTGTGATATTGTCTTCAATACTTTGTTATTGATTAAATATAACTTCAATTGAATAACTCTAAGAACCTTTTTTTTATAAAAAAAAGTAACATAAAAAAGTGACGTATTTTTTTCCTCAATTTTTATGGAGGATTTCTCAGGAGTCGAATTTAAAATCCTCCAAAAAATTGGGCAGGGAAGTTTTGGCAAGATATATGTTGTCGAACATCCAGTCACAAAACAGAAATACGCGATGAAATTAGAAAGTTTCGACGTCCGAGTTCCACAAGTCTTATATGAAGGCCAAATGTATAACATCCTGGCAGGTGGCCCTGGTATTCCACATATTTATTCAATAAGTTCAAACGAAAAAGGAAATTACATTGTTATCGACTTACTTGGCAAATCTCTTGAGTCATTATTGAATATCTGTCATCGCAAACCATCATTGAAGACAGTTCTTATGCTTGCCGATCAAATGATTGCTTCGATTGAATTTTTACATTCAAAAGGTTTTATTCATCGCGATATTAAGCCGGATAACTTCATTATTGGCTTAGGACGAAATTCTAATAGACTTTTCATGATTGATTTCGGTCTTTCAAAAAGATACAAAAATCCAACTACAGGAGAACATATTCCATACAGAGAAGGATTGTCATTATCAGGCACAGCTAGGTACGCATCAATTCCTGCATTAACAGGCGTTGAACAGTCGAGAAGAGATGATTTGGAAGGATTAGCGTATGTTTTGATTTATTTACTCAAAGGAAGTCTTCCATGGCAAGGAATAAACTGTACTGATAAATTTGAGAAGCATTACAGGATCGCAGGAGCAAAAATTTCAGTTCAATTAACAGAATTATGTTCAGGTCTTCCAGGTGAGTTCAGACACTTCTTAGAATACGCGCGAGGTTTAGATTTCTACGAAACACCAGAATATTCACGTTACAGAGACATGTTTCGTCGATTATTTGAATCTAAAGGTTATAAATACGATTACATCTACGATTGGGACATTGCAAAAGAAGACAAATATGATGTAACCGTTGCCAGTTCATGTTCAAGCTCAGGAGGAGCTCCTCCAAAGTTATTTTACAAACGACACCATTTTGCAGTTGATTCTATTGATAGTCGTGCAGCATATACTCGTTTGGATGACGATGACCAACAAAACACCCCTGATTTCGATAAAAAAGAAAATCATCATAAAAATTATCCAGAAAATCTCATGAAAGCTATCGAAAAGTATGGATTGAAAGTATCACCAAAGAAATCAGCAAAAGATAATGCTGAAAAACCTAAAAAACAATATGAAAAAGAAAATTTCAAAGAAGAAGCTAAAGAAGAATCCAAAAAGCATCGAACACATCATAAAAGTCATCAGAAGTCATCAAACAGTCGCTCAAATCCAGAAAAAATCAGTAGTAGCCAAAATTCAAACTCGAATTCGAAACCAATTAAAGAATCATCCAGTAGCAACAGTAAATCATCGAAGAAGAAGTCCAGTGATTACAAAGATAAAGGAAAACCATTAGTTCCTTCATCAGATCTCGAAAGATTTTATCAAAAACCTAAAAAAGAGAAAGGATCAATTGGGTCAAGACATAAACCAATAATAGAACATCATGAGCCTCCGAAACCATCCAGAAAAGCTAAGTATGATGATGATTTCGAACATGATGCAATTTTGAATGCAGTAAACTCATTACAGAAGATGAAAGAAGAAGGTTTCCTTGATGAACCACCAGCTAAAGTCCCAGAACAGCTCAAGCTCCAAAGAAATTCCTCAAATAGAAAATCACCTCAAAAATTAATTGACCAAGGACCTCGGGAGATCACAAATTCTGCTGATTTGAGGAAGGCAATAAGAGAAAACATAAAACTCAGAAGAAAAGAAGAAATAATGAACTCAACACCTGTAATTTCATTGAATTACAGGGATGATAATGATAATGATGATACTAGAAGGCATAGGCATCATTCTAGTAGACATCATAACTAATATTTTATAGCATATTTAATTTGTGTTATAAACATTTGTATTTTTATTCGGTATTGTTAAATATCATCATTTTTCGTATGTTATCAATGAATGTTTTATCACTCTTATCATTATGCAATCATTTTCCAAAATTTTATTTCAATTTTCACGAAAAATGCTATTTTTATAAGAATTTATTGTATAAATATGTACAATATAAATTTTTATTCTTTGTTCTTTGGTTATGCCTCATTGAAACGCATTCTAGATCCTTTTGGAATCAATGAAATTTGGGAAAGATTATTTTTTTATGAGGGTTGTTTTAAAATTATATATAATATCGCCTAACAATAGCAAAGTAAAGAATAATAATATCAATTTTGGGGATCATTTTTCAAAATTCAATGACATTTTTCCCATTGTTCAAAAACAATTATCATATGGTATTGAATCGAAATATTTATGTTGCATAAAATGAGAGAGCTCTCAAAAATAAAAAATTGAAAAGATTGACAGAAAAATATTTTCCCCACATCATTTTTACATTAGAAAGCTAATATTTTTAGCATATGAGTAACTATAAAGAAGTCTTAGATGAACTTGAACACAATGACCCAGAGTATTTTGAGTTTTTCTATAGATTTGAAAAACTTGTTCAATCCGAAACAAAAATTGACGAAAAGAATCGCTACCTTGGAATTCTCGGATCACTTATTGGATCTAAGTCAATTGACTACTACCCCTATATCATTGAACAAGTTTTAACCAAAATATTGACACCACAAGAAATTAAAGAAGTTTTATATGAAGCTGCTTTCATATTAGGAGCTTCAACTGTTTATCCATTCTTAAAAGTAACAAATGACATATTCAAGCAGCACAACATTAACCTGCCTCTTGAAAACCAATGCAAAGTTTCTCCTGAAGAAGCATTAAAGAAAGGCATCGAGAAACAGAAGGAATCTTTTGGTCCGGGAATGGAAGATTTCCACACAAAAGGTCCAATGAACAAATGGGTTGTTACATTCATGTACGGACAGCTCTACACACGCGAAGTCCTTACTGTTAAACAGCGTGAGATTGTTATCACATGTATTTTCATTGGATACGGTGATGCTACACCACAGTTCTTACAGCACGTGAAAGCATTGACTAATTTAGGTCATGGAAAATGGGATTTGATTCAGATGATTCTTTCACTTGTTCCCTATATAGGCTATCCAAGAACATTCAATGCACTTAGAGCTATTAATGAAGCTGTTCCAGATCCGTTATATATGAAAGTGATGAAATTTGCTAAGGGAATGTATGGAAGCATTTTTGGATAAAAGTAAAAATTCTTTATTAGATTATTTAGAATATATAGATGTTTAAAATTTTCTTTGAATTCGCTTCATTTGTATATAAGTTCAAGATGATACTTAAATTTCAATCTCAATTTTAAAAATTTTATCTTTATTTGAAGGAAATAATCTATATTATGATAGCCTAATATGCGTTCATTGATGTTGCCTTTATTCAAACAGTGACTTGAGCAATGGTAGTTTCTTTCCGCGAATGATTTGATTTTAATTTATTTGGGGGAGAGTAATCAGATAATAGAGGTATCTTGTAAACTTCAGAAATTTAAAAATGAGTGGCGAAAAAGATTCTTTGCTAGAGCTCTTAGATCCACCTTTTCCTTTAGTTTACAAAGGAATATTGCCACCAGATAATCATTTTCAAATGAAAAAATCAAGATTAAGCAGAGAATGCGCTGTTTGTGAAAGAGTTTTCTCTGTATTCTTTTGGATGTATAATGGAGTTCCATATAAAACTTATATATGTCAAATATGTGCAAAAGCAGCTAATGTTTGCCAGTGTTCTTTATTAGATTTAGACATTGGAATTCCAGTTATAGTCAGAAACAAGTTATTAAAAATGCAGCAAGGTGATTTCACTTCTAAGTACAAAAGATGGTATAACAACAGACTTGTTGATCGCCAAATCGAAAACGGGGAAGAATGGATGGATGGATCTCTTCGTGACAAGGTTTTACATTTAGACCCTACAATAGTTGCTGAATGCCAACAAATTGTTAAACAAGATCCTTATCTTACTTATAAAAAAGCTACTGTTTGTCCAGATTGGCTTGCAGGAAACTGTATTTATGGTGAATCATGTTTCTTCTCACATAAATTACCTCTTCCTGGTGAAAGTAGCCCAAATTGTTCCAAATATGGAATCAGATCAAGATATCTTGGAACTCTAGATCCAAACGGTTCAATTGTCATTGATAAACTGCTTAACATCAATCCAAATGCCTTTAAATCAAAGCAGCAAGCTCCAGAACCAGAAGAAGTTGAATTGCCAAAATTTGAAGAGAAAAGGGTTGAAAAACCTATAATGACACTTCCTTCAAACCTTGGAGAAGCATATTCATATAGCGAACCTTTACCTTATCCATCCAAAGAAAAATACGAATTTCCTGATTTTGTCAATGGAGTATTTAAGTTACCTGATCAATAGATTTCGTTTTGTTTGTATAAAAAATATTATATTATTATTTGAGATCAAAATATTTTTCAAATAAACTAAATCTCTTAAATCCTTACATTAACCCCTCATCACTATAATGAAATCTGTTGAATTCATATTGTTTTCATCTTCAACTGTATTTGTAGAAAGTAATATCAAAATGAAATTTGAACTCTCTAGTACTTATTGGTATTTTCCACCTTGAAATCATGATGTGTATAAAAATAACCCGCTTTCTATCTTTTCGAAATTCCCATAGGTTTGTACAAACTGGCACGCCTGCTGGCACACCTTTTTTGGCCAGCTGGCACGATTTTTTTAAAAAACACATTAAAAAAGTCACTTTTTGCCCCATCTAATGAGATTTTTTTTTACAATTTTTTTCCCCTTATTTTTCAATTTAGATATGATTTTAAGCTCTCCAAATTGAAGTTTACCTGATGTTTCTTAGTTTTTATGATAATAAAATTTTGCAAAGTTGAGTTTGGATTCAATAAATTTAAGAAAATTTTATTTTACAATGAAATTATAAGAAAGGATGTTTTTATCCTATGTCAAAGAGAATACATTTGTAGATCCCGACTTTTGACATGGTTGAAAATTCCAAAAAAAATTCAAAATTTAAAAAATAATATTAAAAAATATAAATTTCATGTTAAAAAATGATTTTGAAATTTTTTTGGAAAAATAGAATGTCATATTTTTATGTTTTATTGCTATTTTTTACGAAATCAATAAAATATTTGTTAATTTGGCTGAGATTATAAATAAAATCTTTCTAAATCTTACAATTGATTGCTAAAATCTGTTTTATGTATTAATTGGCATTGAGATTCGTTATAAAAGAATGCGAATTAATTTGTATGAGTAAACGTATTTTGTAAAATTTCAAATTCTCTTCTCTCATTACTTACCTTAGATCTCTCAGCTTTTAGCTCTCAGATTTCGCTCATAGAACTCAGGTTTTAGTTATGTACTCATAGATGTATCATTACTGCCCGCAGATCTCTCATTACTACCTTACTAACCAGATCTTAACTCTCATTACTACCTTACTAACCAGATCTTAACTCTCATTACTACCTTACTAACCAGATCTTAACTCTCATTACTACCTTACTAACCAGATCTTAACTCTCATTACTACCTTACTAACCAGATCTTAACTCTCATTACTACCTTACTAACCAGATCTTAACTCTCATTACTACCTTACTAACCAGATCTTAACTCTCATTACTACCTTACTAACCAGATCTTAACTCTCATTACTACCTTACTAACCAGATCTTAACTCTCATTACTACCTTACTAACCAGATCTTAACTCTCATTACTACCTTACTAACCAGATCTTAACTCTCATTACTACCTTACTAACCAGATCTTAACTCTCATTACTACCTTACTAACCAGATCTTAACTCTCATTACTACCTTACTAACCAGATCTTAACTCTCATTACTACCTTACTAACCAGATCTTAACTCTCATTACTACCTTACTAACCAGATCTTAACTCTCATTACTACCTTACTAACCAGATCTTAACTCTCATTACTACCTTACTAACCAGATCTTAACTCTCATTACTACCTTACTAACCAGATCTTAACTCTCATTACTACCTTACTAACCAGATCTTAACTCTCATTACTACCTTACTAACCAGATCTTAACTCTCATTACTACCTTACTAACCAGATCTTAACTCTCATTACTACCTTACTAACCAGATCTTAACTCTCATTACTACCTTACTCATCAGATATCTAATTATTTACATATGATTTCTCACATCTCACTCAAGTCTCATTACTTACCCTATCTTTTTAACCTTTTCTGATAATTACTGAAATAACTAAATCCTTTTTTTAGTTTAATTCTGATATTAAATTTTTAAAATCTCTTTAATTTTTTGAACTACGCCTTTAATTTGTAATTGCCGATTTCACAGATTTGAACCATTTAATAAAATAACATTATTCAACTTAATCGTATCAAACATGGTAGTTTGATTTTCAGATCTACATTTTAAAAACCTCTTTATTATCTTGAGTTATACTTTTATTATATAATACCTGAGTTCATAACTGAAAACTCTTAATTAGAGTACAATATTCAACTTAATCATAACAAGATTTGTTGAATTTCAAATTTGATTTATATCTTCCATCACTTAAAACTCTCACAGCTTACAATATAAGCTAAAAAGTATATTTTCATAGTAATAAAATTAATTATTAAATTTTTTACTTTTTCCTTTCCAAAACTAGAAAAAAAGGAAGTGAAAAGGGAAAAAGAAGAAAGAAAAGAGAAAAAGAAAAAATAATAATGAGCATATTATATAATTGTGGTTATAGGCCTCGTGGCGTGGAAAGGGTGGAGCCCTTCGGGCTCCACCCTTTCCACGCCACGAGGCCCGATTTTTGGCCACTTTTTTGATTTTGGCCGCGTGCCAGCTCCTGGCAGGCGGCCCGCAAAATTGTGCCAGTTTGTACAACCCTAAATTCCCAAAATTCTTACTAAAATTGAAATCAACCTATTTTTTTAAATAATTTCGAAATATTTTTATCAAAATTTAAGAATAGTTTAGTCGGTTTTTGCATTTTTAAAATGTTAGTCACCTTTCTCCTTCCAAAGTGAAAAAAAATTGTTTAAAATATAAAAAGAATTTTTATTCGCATAGGCGACAAACAAGGATTTATAAATAAATAATGGGGCTTTGAGTATTGATCTGAATTGAATCAGATAATTAGCCGTAAAAAATCTTCTAATAACGATTTCTCATGCATGAAAGATGGCTATGAGTGGCGTTAATGAGGGCGTTTGATAATTGGCTTTGGACATAAAATTTGGAGATCTTAAATTTTGAGAATTTTGGTGCGATCTTACTGGTACAAGCAAGAGTATGGAAGGAGATTGAACTGAGAAAAAAACTAGAGCATGCAAAAGAATCATGCTACAGCTTAGTTGAATGTCATTTATGCAAATAAAAATATCTTTTTCAAATTTCAAACAAATTTTTGCCACTTTTTGAAAGAAGATAAGGTAACAAACATTTTAAAATGCAAAACCTAGACTTAAACTATGCCGAAATGTTAGTCACCGTTACGGTTTTTTCTTTTTTTGGGGGCTCGCAAGCTCGCCCCCAAAGAAAAAACCGTAACGGTGACTAACATTTAGGAAAAATTTCATTTTCGATTTTTAAAATAAGGCTGATTTTAACCCCGATTAGGACAAAAAGAGATTGAGGTACTTTTGACAAAATTTGAATTCATCATGATTTTTCACAAATAATAATGTGGTCTGGAGATGCTCATTATTCAGATTCTCAATTCATTCAGATAAGCATGACATGCCCAATTCATTTTTTCCGTGATAGATGCCATAACTGCTCATGGCAATACCGTGAACTTGGAGATAGATCGAATCCAGAAGCCGTCATTTTACTTCCTGGTATTAGAGAAACCGTCAGCTCATATTTCCATTTAATGCCTGCTCTTAATAGTCGTGGATATAGAGTTGTTTCTGTTTCTTTTCAAAATTCGCCAAATTACATCTATTTAACAGAAGGATTTAATGAACTTATGCTTCATCTACAAATAAGATACGCTCATTTTGTCGGTAATGATTTGGGCGGTTTCATTGCTCTTCAAATTGCATCAGCACCAAAGAAGGTTTTCTTAACTAAATCTATTACATTGATCAACTCTTACGCATCCAATCAGCAATTCAAGGGCGGAAGCTTCAATTCAATTAAGCTTCTTAAACTATTTTCTGCAAAGTCAGATTTATTGAAAGAATTCGAAAAATTCAACGTTTATCAGAACCCATCTCAATCACTACTATTCGTTAGTCATGAAGTTGAAACGATTTCTTCTGAAGACGCAAGAGTTCGAGTTGAACTCAGACAATCACATGCTTTACCACTTGATGTGACTATCCCAGATAAAGCAATCATGGTTATTGACGTTTCAAACAGAATTATTCAATATTCAGAAGATTCTGATCCAATGAAAAAATTCCCTGATGCAATCTTATCAATTATGAAAGAAGGCGGTGACTGGCCTCATTTGGAGGCTCCTCAGGATCTTATTCAGTATTTATTGGTCCATTTAAGGAAATGGACAGAAACAATGAAAATCGATGAACAACAAGCAGAATCTACACAACAGTAATATTATACCGATTTATTAGTCTGTAAAAACATAGTTTATTTTCTTTCGTAATTGTATCTTTTGCAATTTAGTTTTTTCGTCACATTTTTAAAGCAATTTTGAGATCTTTCCATATGTTACCACCATTGATAAGATAATTACAATGAATAGCCACTGATAGGATAAAAGTGACATAATAATGAGTGAAGAAAGTTCATCCGAATCATTGGTCGAACAATTTGAAGTGGAAGCAGTAGTAGATCATAGGTGGATTAATGGAAAGATCCAATACCGTCTTCATTGGAAAGGATATCCAGATTCTGAAGATACATGGGAAGAAGATAACGAAAATTTACAACGCCATGATTTAATTTCCAATTACATAGCTAGGAAGGGACCGAAATCAAACTTTTTCGATATTTTTACAAAACAAAACGAAATTCCAAAAGGTTTAAGGATAGAAATAAAGGATGCATATAAGAAAGATGGAGAAATTAAGTACAAAACTGTAGATTCGAAAGGAACAACTCGAATTTTATCTTCAACAGAAGCAGTCAGACAATTTCCATTAGAAGTTTTCGAATATTTACAAAATGTATATCTAGATAAGTATCTTGATTAACTTATTTTTCAATTCAAAGATTTAACGGTTTTCATTTTTCATAATATTCGACTATTTGATAGACCTAATCTACCAAATTACTTCTTATTTTCAATACATATTATTGTTTCCATGTATTTTTCGGTGTTTCTAAAGCAATTAAAATCTTTTTGTTAGTGTACGGTTTAAACATTGTAAAATCTCAGATACATCTATTCAACAACATCTGTAACCATGGTTACTTTACTCTTTGTAATAAAATGTTTTTATTTCTTTAATTTTGATATAAAATGCTCTTTTTTAATAAATATTTGACCACTCTTATAACAGATCTCCCTATTTGGACAATCTAAGCAACTGCATTGAGATATGGCTTATAAAACACATCAACCAAAATTTTTCAAATTTGAAATCAATATTTAGTGATTTTTATGTGGAAAATAAACAACCCATTATATACATCTTATAATTCCGTATTAAAATCAAATTAGTAAAGGCGACCGTTTATTTATGAGCGGTTATTTTTGGCGCCAAAATGTCCTGCCGCTTTGATTCGACGTTCTCAACAGCTACTTTTGGTGATTTATCTGACGACAATGTCGAAAAATCAAGCGACAACAAAAATTCGGTAAATTTTCGTGAACAAAGTCGTGCAATCGAACAATTTTTAGGAAATAATGATCACAAAAGCAAAGATAGCGAAGCTTATCATCTTGTTGAAACATTGTTTTCACTTTTTAAGACAGAAGCTAATATGAATATTGAATTAAGACGTGTTTTATGCAAAGAACGTAAAAAATTGCGATCCATTCAAATAGAAGATACTAATATTCTCAATTTTTATAAAGAAATGTGTAGGCTTTCAGGTATAGATGTTTGCTCTTTCGATGATGTTTGCGAAATATTTATCACAATGAAACAAAAAAGTATTTCCAGGAAAAATAAACAATCTAAAACTATTGCTCGTCTACAAGATGAATTAGCCCAACTCAAAGCCGAATACGAAACAACACATGGAAAATTACAAAATGCAATACGCCAAATACGTAATGATGACAACGAGTTTGATAGTTTTGCACTTAAGCTTAAAAATGCAACAGTAAATAGCGAAAAATTAGCAAACGACTTGAAAGAGAGCAATAGTATCATTAAGCAGCAGCAAAACGTCATTCTCGATTTGAAAGAGCAATTACGTAACTACAAAGGTTATGTTGACGAATCTAAATTGGAAGTTAAAGACTTAAAAGATGAAATATCAAATTTACAACGTAAAATTGACCAGTTTTCAATGACTGATGTACAAAAGCAAAGTGAAAACAAGGCTTTAGTAGATAAATTAAACGAGTCAGGTCAACAACTCAAAAATGAAAAAGATCGAGTAAATGAGCTCATTTCTAAATGTAATACATTGACAGCTGAGAAGGCAGATATCACAAATGCTCTCCATGAAACAGAAGGAATGCTCAATAAAGCAGTAAGTAAAATAGGCAAATTACGGAAAAAGAACAAAAGACTTCTTCAAAAGTTACAAGAGACAGTAGATATGATGCAACAAGATTACATAAACGAGATGGATAAGAATCTTTCAGAACAAAAAGTTCATTTTGAAAAACAGATTGAAGAGTTCAATCAAGCGAACATTTCTATTGAAGAACAAAACAAAACACTCAAACAAACACTCGAAAAGAAGATTGATGAAGTTAAAATCGTTAATGAAGGCATCTCAGGCTATAAAGACCGAATTTCAAAGTTAAGATTCACAGTCAATCAATATAAAGAAGAAAACGAACGATTACGTAATATAATGAGACAACAGAGCTTACAATACTCGAAGTATGATGAATATTATCAAGCATTTGATACCATTCAAACTATATTGAATATTAAAGGCTCCTCACCTAAACAAATTGTTAACTCAATACAAGCATTAATTGACTAACATATCTTTTGTTTTTTGTAATATTGTTTATTAAAATAATATTTGTTTTTAATCAATATGAATCCATATTTTAATAAGATATCTAAGAATGATACTTGAAACTGTAATTTATGGTATCATCTAAAATGGAAGAGTATCTAAAAAATTGCCATTTTGGAATTGAAGAATACTTTGATTTACCATCCATTACATGCAAGATCTTTGTCCTTGTTTTTTTTTGTAAAAGAAAAGAATTCAATATGCTTGAAACATTCGTTATAAAAAATTGAATTACTTCTAAATAGAAAATCCTCTGGTTTTCAGCATGTATTACCATTATAGAATCAATCAATGAACTATTTTAAGTAGCCCTTTCATATAAAGATTTCATTTTCCCTATAATTCATTGCAATCTTTTTCAAATTTCAATCAAGAAGTTCAATAATCAAATATTCGTTATCATTCATGATACAACGTTCCATACAGATTACCAACATGTAATACATTTGTTCCATCCTCTCAAAGAAATTTAGAATATTAGGTTTCCATTTTAATTTTTGATTTCATTGCTCATATATGCACCAATTTATTCAATGCCTTCATTTTGAAACATTTATCCACAATATTTATTGAAAATTGTCAATTTTTATATTTTTCTTCAATTAAACCAATGTTTGCTTTTTAAATTCATATTAATGCTAATATTATCTAAATCTGTTCCATTCTTGACTTCCACAAAGTTATAGCGCAGGCCCTTTTGAATTTGATGAAAGTAATCAAATTATTATTGGTTGTTCAGCAGAAATCAGTCCTGATGTCATTATCCCATCAAATGTCAAAGGAATATTCAGCACAAATCCTAATAGTTACGCATTCAAAAATTGTAAATCCAAAATCAAAACAGTTAAATTCGAAGAAAACAGCCAAATTATTAGTATTTATAATTACAGCTTTTATTCGACAAGTTTACAATCAGCAGATCTCAGTCAATGCAGTCAACTCACTTTTCTTAATGGATCGATTTTTGGATTTTGTTCTGATTTAAAAACGGTAATATTTAATCCAAAAATCTCTAGTATAGGACATTCTTGCTTTTCATCAACTAATGTACTTGAATCAATTGATTTACCTGATTCAGTCGAAATGATTTATAATAATGCATTTGCAGATGGTGGTTTGAAGACAATAAAAATCACATCAAATTCTAAATTAATTCTCATCGATGAATATTGTTTTGCAAGATCAAAATTATCTTCAATTTTTATTCCAAAATCTCTAATCACAATAGTTTCAAATGCCTTTAATTTTTGCCAATTAGAAAATATAACAGTTGATCCAGAGAATCCAAATTTTAAATTAAAATTCAACTCCCTGTTTTCAGGAGCTAATAATTCAACACTGTTTCGAGTTGCTAAATCATACTCTGATAGCAAATATATTGTTCCTAATTATGTCACAAATATTTCAGAGTTTTGTTTTTATGCAGTATCAATTACTTCAATTGAACTTCATAATAAAATTAAGTATATTGGAGAATTTGCATTTGCACTTTGTTCAACATTAGAAAGTATTAATATTCCAGGAAGTTTGACGCATATCAAACTATTCACGTTTTTTTGCTTTTCAAGCTTATCTAATATTGTATTCCAGAACAATTTAAATGACCTTAAAATTGATGAAACTGCATTTCAAAGCATATCAAATACAGTGAATCTCTACATAACAGGAACATTCATTCCCTATCAAATTATTGCCTTTGGTCTCTCCAAAGTTTTTCCGCATGGAAGTAATTTATACATAACAAGCAAAACAGTTTTAACAAATTCATCTAAAGATTTTTTTGAGAAAAGTTAGTTCATGTATTGTTTGATAACACAATTAAGCTTTCAGATCAAACGACAATTGATGTTCTTCAATACATCTCCATTCCACTATATATCCCAACAACAAGACAAAATATTATTCGATACCAATCTAAATTCTTCCATCTAATGAATTTATTCATAATTATTAACAAACGAAGTATATCTTAGATAAATAAACATATTGTTATTATTAATTTCTAATAGTATAAAAATTTTTCATACAGTAGCTCATTTCTAAATGTAATGCATTAACAGCTGAGAAGGCAGATATCACAAATGCTCTCCATGAAACAGAAGGAATGCTCAATAAAGCAGTAAGTAAAATAGGCAAATTACGGAAAAAGAACAAAAGACTTCTTCAAAAGTTACAAGAGACAGTAGATATGATGCAACAAGATTACATAAACGAGATGGATAAGAATCTTTCAGAACAAAAAGTTCATTTTGAAAAACAGATTGAAGAGTTCAATCAAGCGAACATTTCTATTGAAGAACAAAACAAAACACTCAAACAAACACTCGAACAAAAAACACTTAAAAATTGGTTGATGCTTTTCCTGAAAATTTAGATAAATAAGGTAATATAAAACTGATTTGATTTTGTTCTATGAAACAATTTTCTGTATAAAAATGTGAAAGTTGATTTAGATCAGAATTACTTTTTTCATTTTTAAATGTAACAGATCCTGATTCATCTAGATCTTTTCTTGTTGACTTTGATTGAACATATGAATCAGTAATAGTCAATGTGGAATCTTCTCTATAAATATAAAACATATATTTTGCAGTGTTATTTAAAAATACGCAGTGATCAATAAATAGAACTTGGTTTCTGTCTGTTCCGCATTTATTTCCAATAACATTGCAATAAGAAACTATTGGCATTTCTGAATCAGTAATACTTTGAAAAAAAAGAGATTCACTTCCAGTTTGGTTGTTTTCTCTGAATGTTGAGAAATTAAATGTACTTGATTTTCCTAAAAGTAAACATGATATTGATGACCATTGACCACATTTGCTGTAAGTGATGTTGTTATTCGCAAAACGTATATCGCCCGATGCAATTTCAAATGTAAGAAATCCTCCTAATTCTCCGCATTTTGAAACTGAAATTCGAAAATTGTAGTTTTTAGAATGATTATAAGAAGATACTTCTTGGAAAAATGACATGTAATAATTTTTTGCTATTGATTCAAAATAACAATTTCGTTGTTGAACAAACTGTCCTAATTGTTCGCATTTATAGTAAACGGATCCACCATTATCAGTGGATTGGCATCTTGCAAATATAGTGTCTTCAATTAGCGTACATATGTTATCAGTTCTTTCGATATAAATTGCGCCGTTTTCTTTGCATTCGTAAAAAATGCAAAAATGAATGTAGTAATTAAGAGAACTTGAATTATCATATAACGCATTTCCATTTTTTGTTTGATTGAATCTATCTTTACCTTCAAAATACTCTGACCAACTGAATTTTCTTCCAGTTTTCAAATCTATAGTGCCTTTCTATGTATTTTAAGGTGGTATCGTATTTTTCTAGCTGATGTTTAAAAGTTCTTGCTTTGTTATGAACTTGTATTGTCAATCCTGGGGAGTTTTGACTCATGAATGGGAAATGAATTTTTAAAAGGGGAGAAACACTTTAAGTCAAATTATTGGATAACATGCTTACCATGTGCGTTGTAATGGTCTCCACGTATTAAGCAATAATGCATATAGGAGTGTTGGTAAAATCGCTATATATCTCGATTAACCTTCTTTTTTGGGTTCGTTTGAGGGAGGCGACATGAAGGCCTTCAATTTTGAATGGTTTACGGACGTCATAAGGGCCGGCGTCCTAGTTTACAAAACGATTATTTGTGTCAAAAATAAAGGAGGAAGTAATGTAAATATTTCAAAAATATTGATTGGGGTTTTGAAATTTATATATAGTTAAATTGAATAGTTATATATTTGGTAATATTATTTTAAAATTTATTGAAAAAAGACTTTTGAGAGAACATTTGAAAGAGAATTAATCAGACAAAAGTAATAAATTCTCAGAGAGGAAATTGTTGCCTGCAAAGTGCTTACTCTGGGTAAGTACTTCGCAGGTTCCGATTCCTTCTCTGGAACTTTTTTTAGCTCTGATTGCATCTTATGCAACCAAAGTTTTAGATTCTCAGAGAGGAAATTGTTGCCTACGAAGTACTGGCTCTAGTCCAGCCTCTCCTAGGCCACAATCTAATTTCTTAGTCTTTTTTTTTCTATCTCTCAAAAGTTTCTTCAATTTTTTGTTTCATAATTTACAAATTCTCAATTATTTCACTGAGCTTATGAAAATCATTATGAAAATTTTTATTCCATAATATTATCTATAATGTCATATAAAACAACAAATAATTTTTTGGTCACTTTTTACTTCCTCAACGATTGCTCATCTAAAAATATCTGACATTTATTTCGTGACGCTCACCCTCTGAATTTTTGCCTTATGACGCCATAAAGTATTCAAAATTGAATGTTTTACAATATGACGCCCGAGTGACGCCAACTCTCAAAATTCCCTCTTTTTTAAAAAGCAGAAAAGAATATATATACATTAAGATTATATGTGATTATCCAGTGTTAAGATATTATGCATTTGGCTTATATTAACATTGGTCAAATTATTTATTGGTAGTATACTGGAAAAATTGAGTGGGTCCAGGATTTTTATTTTAAACGGACCGTTTTCCATTATGAATGATCCCTCGAACCAATTGGAGATGGAGAATATAATTTCTCCATATGGCAGTGCTTTTATTAGGGTTGGTTGTGATTGATTTGTAAATCACATTTATCACATTCTCTCAATATGCAACTTCAACAAGTTAAATTCACTTGTGTTATTTTAATATAAGAGTATATTCAATATTTACAATGATTTTGGTCAAATATTTAAAATTTACTGATTAATATATTATATTCCCCTCAAAGAAAATCAAATTCTAAATATATTACATCATCGAAATTCTTACAAGATATGCTCGGTCCATATCGAGAGCAGTTTCTCCAAGATCTTCTTTGATTTGGAAAACCTTGGAAAAATTGCTCTTTAATGGATTGTATCATCGATAACAATACTAGCGAGTACTTGTATTACATAAATACAGTCTCTTAAAAAGTAGTTTCTCAAAGTCATCGTAGTTTCGTATATTATGTAATCGAGAGTTAAATGTATTATTTAAAGATTTCTATTTCCAAATTCTTGGAAGAATTTGGAAATACAAATCTTTAAAGATTTACAGATATTGCTTTGGAACAAGCTTGTTTCAAGGTTTCGTAGTTATAGTATAAAAAATTCTTCATTTGCAGATGGGAAGCTTTGAATAGATAGCAAAGGAAACCAAAAACTGGAATATTAGTTAATAAATTCTCATTTGATGATAATCATTTTATATTAAAAATTGGTTGATGCTTTTCCTGAAAATTTAGATAAATAAGGTAATATAAAACTGATTTGATTTTGTTCTATGAAACAATTTTCTGTATAAAAATGTGAAAGTTGATTTAGATCAGAATTTCTTTTTTCTTTTTTAAATGTAACAGTTCCTGATCCAATACTTGCTGTTGACTTTGATTGAACATATGAATCAGTAATAGTAAGTGTGCAATCTTCTCTCAAAATACGAAACATATTTGCTGCAGTGTTATTTAAAAAAACACAGTGATCAACATTAGTATTGTGCCAACAATAAAATAGAGAAGCATCATTGTAAGTTCTGCATTTATTTCCAATAACATTGCAATAAGAAACTGTTTGTATTTCTGAATTACTATAAAATATAAGAGACAAACCTGTAGTTTGGCTGTTTTCTCTGAATGTTGAGAAATTACATGTACCTGATTTTCCATCAAGGTAACTCAATATTGATGAAGTGTAACCGCATTTGTTGTAACTGATATTGTTATTCTCAAAACGTAGATCACCAAATGCAATTCTAAGTGTTTCACTTCCTTCGGATTCACTTTCTCCGCATTTTGAAACTGAAATTTGAAAAGCATAGCTTTTATAATCAGGAGAACCTTTAGCACATTGTAGAAATGACATGTAATAATTTTTTGCTATTGATTTATAATAACAATTTCGTTGTTGAACAAACTGTCCTAACTCTTCGCAGTCATACCAAACAGATCCACCATTTAAAGTGGATAGGCATCTTGTAAATACGGTATCTTCAAGTAATGTACATATGCCGTCTGTTCTTCCGATATAAATTGCACCGTTTTCTTTACAGCCGTAAAAAACGCAAAAATAAACGTAGTAATTAAGAGAACTTGATTTATCATATAATGCAGTTCCGTTTTGTGTTTGATTGAATTCGTCTTTACCTTCAAAGTACTCGGACCAACTGAATTTTCTTGCTGTTTTCAAAACTGCATTGCACTTCTACGCAGGTTAAAATAATATTATATTATATTATATTTATCTGGCTGATATTTAAAAGTCCTTGCTTTGTTATGCACTTGTGTTGTCAACACTGGGGAATTTTGACTCATTAATGGTGCGCATGAGACGATAAGTCACCAGAAATTTACTTTTAAGGTTAATATATTGGATCCAATATCACAAATTGCAATATGATTAAGGTTAATTTTGATTGGTTTACATATCCTCGCCTAAGTACTCTTAAGTCAAAATTTTTAGGTCTCCAAGTGTGAAGTAACAGTGCATATGGAAACATGGTGAAAATCGCTCTATATCTCGATTGGAGTTAAATAATGATTTAAGGATGCACTAACATTCCATAAAAATGCTTAGAATATATAATCATTATGATAGTAAAACTTTGAGGCTCTAGATCCCTTTCGCTATTGAGTTGAATGATTTTTAAATTTTCAAAGAATTTCTGAATAGTATTCAAAAGTGTAAAAATTTTAAAAGTGAATAATATTTCTCCATAATTCCATTAAAATAATCTTTATTTGCAAGTACCTATTATTATTTTACAATAATTATGATATTTTCTTTTCTTACATTTGAATTTTCTGCACTTTTTTTGATAGCCGTTTACAATTTCCCACCAATGCAAGGTAGGGACACAGCAATGACTTTTGTTACATATGTTGTTTGAACTTGTTTAGGCACACTTTCATAAAGCTGTGTACAAAATATCTATTGATTCTTCCATGAATAATTAGCAAATATAGTATTATACTTTTATTTTTTTAAATGAGCAAGCTAACACCAATATACTCAAATTGAATTACATTATCCTACGCCTCTTATATGAAAAATCAATATAATTGTATAATCAAATTTCAAAAACTCATCAGAAAAAAAATCAAAGAATAGACTCGTAATATATACTATATATGCATTTCAAATACGCAAAAATACATGATGGTAAGTCTGTCGCGATTTTTCAAAAAAATCCAGAGGTCGGAATAATAGATGCTGAGAACTAATACGGATACCAGAATTTTTTCCCTCATGCAAATTTTATATGGTTTGCATACTGTTGAATAAACATTTATTTTCATAAAATTAGATTTTTTATTTTCATTTTAGTAATATATTTTTAAAATATCGTTCCATCAGGCTTTTATCCAAAAAGGAATATATCCTTTTAATTGTGTGAGTCAATCCTGATGTCACATGTTCTTGAGTTATATCTTTTATAAAATTGAGAGGAAAATCAAAAAAAATTGAATAGGGTCCATTCAATTTTCTTAATCTAATAACTTCATGAATGTTAATTTTCCAGCCATACCATCAATAAGATAGAATATCATTAGAATTTAAAATATTGTGATGGATTGATATTTTTATATTTTACGATTTTGGCCAAAAATCAAATCTGAATATTGTGAAAAACAATTATTATTTTAAAACATTAATAGAAATAGTAGTTTATAAAAAATTAATATATATGGCAGAATACCAGAATCTAGGTTTAAGTCCATCAAAAGTTATACATGCATGAAAAATCTGACATGGTGAGCGCATCCTTAATATGCAGAAAAGAATAAATATATATTATTATATGATTATATGTTATTATGGACATAATCAGATTAACCAAATTGCTAACCGATCCAAAATCACTTTCTATTGTCCTTTACTGATTTACTTTCCGTATTTATATGACAATATGAAAAAAAATACGCAAATTTTCATCGTTTTTCAGTTTCAATATTGAATGAACCTTTATGAAAAATTTGAATAAGAGACTTTAGGAAGGAAAGGAGCTTATTTTAACCAGTTTTAATATACTGAAAAAGTTTGTATCATATAATAAAAATAAAAGTTTTATAAAACAAAAATTAAATAAAATTAAAATGATTGAGAAATTGCATTTCGAAGAGTTTCGATTCGGATTGGTTTAGGAACAAAAATGTTCATGCCGGAGTTCAAACAATCTGATTTGGATGAAAGAGCAGCTGAGATACCGATGATATAAATGTTAGAGTACCATTTGTTGCTCTTACGGATGATACGTGATGTCTGGATACCGTCTAAAACAGGCAAACGCATGTCCATGATGATAATGTCGAAATTAGTTTTACTAAAATCTGAGGTAACATTTTCGTTGTTGTCTTCTAAAAGACGAAGTGCTTCTTCGCCGGTGTTAGCAACTTGATGACTGCAACCAAGAAAATCAAGAATCTTAAGAAGAACAATTTGGTTTGTTTTGTTGTCTTCAACAACTAAGATGTGTTTGTGAAGAGATTCAAACTGTGTTTTATCATTAGGAATTCGAATATTGATGTTTTGATTCAGAAATCGCATAACTTGTGAACAAATCAATGGACCATGAACACAATGATCATCTTTAAATGTTCGACTAATATGACATAATTTAATTTGATTATTTTTACTAAGTTTTTCGTATACTTTAGATTCGTTTTCATAATCATAGAAAAGATATGAAACATGACTGTCAATGTGATCAAGATCTGTAGTAATGACATTGATGTTGTGAAGATACATTCGAAGTTGATTAGACAGTGTTTGATTTTCAACGGCAATAACAGATTGAATATTGTTATCAAGTGATGAATAGAGACTGACTGTCTTAGCTGGGAGAATAACGGTGATTTCGACTTCTTTCTGTTTGTTAATAGTGTATTCGACGTGAAGAGGGTTAACAAGTTTGACTGTTGGATAAACATCTCCATGATATATGATTCGCACAGTTGCATTTGGTTCGCTGAAGCTAAGTTTAACATGACAGATTTTGTCTTTGCAGTTGTTAGCTGCGTAAATAAGAACAAGAATGAATGATGATGAAACAACAACAGAATTAATAATGCAAAGAGAAGGGAAGATGTTTTCAACCGTGACATCAAGTTCAATGCCGTGTTTAATGAATACTTTGTCAATAGGAATTAACAAACGTTCAAAGATGTCAAGCAAATCAAGTTCACTTGTTGATTTGTCTGTTTGATATTTGATGTCTTCTGTCTGGTTGTTGTAAATATCAAGTAAATGACTCAAAACAAATTGGAATGAATCTAAAATGTAAAATTCATTATTATTAGATTTGTCAAGAGACATAAGATCAACACTGCAGAAGATGTCATTGAAGATAGATAAGATTTCATGTTTGCTGTTTTTGTCGTCGCTTTCGTTTTTCTGGTGACTAACACGAAGACTGTCGTATTTACGAACTAAGTCACTCCAGCTCTTAAAGATAGAATTGATTTCGATGCAGAAACCGGTCAATGTAGTGCCGTTACGCTTGTGTTCACCATTGATTAAAATAGAAACAGAATTCTCGAAATTAAGACGACAAACCATATGGAACTTACCGATCTTCTCATGCATGTTTTCGATAACAGCACAAACTTCTTCTTTGTTTTCAACAAAATGGTCGATAAACCACCAATTCATAGTCAAAAGCTTAGAAATACCGGGTTCAAATGATGTAAGACGGTTCTGAAGCTCATCCATACGGTTCTCGAAAACCCATGGCATCATTCGTGCGTTCAAGAAGAATGAATTTCGTTCTGCAAACGATTCCATGTCTTTGTTTTCACTATCTTTGATGGAATTGATATTTGTCATGATGCAGATGATATTCTCTTCTTTACGGAACATTGTCAATCGAACCCAGTCAAATTCGCAATTACAGCGGTTGAACATGTACTCTTCGGTGATGTTTTGTTTAGAACCTTGCAAGATACGTTGATATTGGTATGCGTATGCAGATCGGTTTTCTTCGTGGATGAAATTGATGAAATATGTAAATTCTGTTTCTTTAGGAATACAAAGGATATCCCAAATAGTTGGTAAATCATACAATTTGAAAACTTTCATAGTTCTAATATCAACACCCCAAAGTTGTAACTCTGGAATTTCACATTCAAGATCCTTATTAGATTGAACACCTTTTTCGTCAAGAAGATAGTTAACACAGAACAAGAAACCACTGATTTTGTTGGAAATAGCAGAATACCAGATCAATGAAGTTGGTGTTTGAATTCGGAAAATAACTTTCTGACCATCAAGAAGATCTTCGATTTGCAAAAGGTCATCGGGATGAATGATACTGTTCAATGTTAATGATTGATTAGAGTCAAATCTAATATCAATTAACATGCGATTGTCTGTTAAAACAAGGTTGTTGCCTTCAATGTTGAACTTGTAAAGACCAAGGACTTTGTTTGCAATACTCAAATCGTTTAATGCAGAAATTAAATCTGATTTTTGTTGTTTAATTGTAGAGATTTCTTCAGCATAAATAGTTGTGATTTGTGAACCAATGACTGTGTCGTAGTTACAAACTGCCGAAACAGCAAGACATCGTGGAATTTCACTACCATTATTTGTTTCAACAACATGGTAACTGAATTTCCTGATGAATGAGTTATCTTTCTTGACTTTATCAAGTAACTCTGTGTATTGCTTCAGTTCAATATCGTCATGGATGATATCTCGACTTGGAAGGATGGGAAGTGATGTGAATGAGTTCTGTTTGAATGATGTCTTGTATAAGATTGGTGTGCCATCATCAAGAAGCTCTGCAAAAACAAACGATTTGGAATTTGTCAACAAATCAATGATATGTTGGAATCGAAGTGAATGTTCCTTAGTAATAATGAAGCGGTGAACAAATAAACATGATTCCATAAGAATTCGAACACCTAATTCTTTGAATAATTTGTTGACTGGCTCTGAATTAAAAACTAAGACACAATCAAGCTTATAGAAATTATCATTGTAATGGGATACATAGCAAAAGTCATGGCCAGGTAATAAATCCCTAGTATAATAATGAATAGGAGAATCTGAAGGAATTTTACCGACCATTTCATAGATTTCGGAATCGGAAAGAAGGTCGGATGGATTCTGAGAATAATTAGTGATAATGAGGTTATCTTGGTTAACGGCGTAAATTGCTTTGCAATTTAAGATTTTACAAAGCTCAACCATGATATCGGAGAACTTAGATCTCAAAAATGCAGTGTTCTTGAAGATTTCCGAGACTTTCTTAAGGATGTGGTTAGCATTTGTAACTAATTGACCAAATGGTTGGAATGGAGCAATGAATTCGGACGGAATCTCGATCTTGCCACGGACATTGTATGATAATGTGAAATCTAATGTGATAGGACGGAAGCTTCTGAATGATGAGAAAGAGATCTGTGGTTTTCCGTGGATTTGTAATTCATCACTAGTAAATTTGACTTCTAAGTTGGGTGTTGATGGTGGATCTGGTGTTTCTAGCCAGTAAAGTTGAAGTCTGTACTTATCATTGATTGGAATTGTAGCAATTCGTTCAAATGTTTGACTTTGCTCGCCACGGAACAGTCTGCCAACTGCGGAGTCTTTTAATCCAGTCTGACGGCTCATGAAAAGTGATCGTGTCAAGAAAAACGTTTCAATGTTGTCTCCTTCTTCGTAAAATTTGTAATTGATCTTCTCATCGTTAGAGATGAACCAACGTGGATGATCGGATGAAACATTCTTAAAACTTTGGATGTAAATGGCAACAATAATAAATAAAATTGCTGTTGCTAAGTAAAATAAGCCTGTAGAATATGTAAATGGTGTTACTGAAGGACAAATATCATGTGGATAGAAGCCTACTGTCATAACATTGACTGAAAATGGGTTTTTGATAAATTTTAATTCTGTATTTTCGATGTTTATTGAATTTGGCTGCTCATTCTGAATAATGTGATATTTACCAATCTTGTTTTTTGAAATTGTACAAGAGATGTTTTTTGATCGAAGTAAGTGGAAAAAATGACGTGAATCAATGACATTTGGATCAATCGATACATCAAATAAATGATTTTCCTCGTTTTTAATAGCATAAATGGAGCCGACGCTTCGTTGAATTTGGCATTGTGAATAATAAGTTCCATTTAACGATGTTATATTGAACTCCGTTGTTAGTACTGTGTATTTGTTCAATAATTTACTAACAAATGGTATTTGTTCAATATAAAAAAACTGAAGAAGGAAAATAAGCATTTAAAAAAATTTACATCTATTGAAATCTGAAAATCTTCATTCTCAGATGAGAAAGTTATGGACAGGTTGTAATAAACAGAAATTCATCAAAAGTGACAACTCTCAATTTTTTGACATTTGTAAATTCTAAATTGAATGAGAAAAATGAAATAATACTAAGCATAATACAATATTCTAGATTTAATTATAATTAGGAAAAGTTAGTTTTGAGAGTACTTTTCATAGGCATATAGAATGAAATCTTCTGAAAAATAATATCACATAAACTCATATTATTTTCTAATATATAACTATTTTATATAAAAATCAAAAAAAAAGGTAGTGGGGCTTCCAGGCGCGTTGCGCCCTCTAGCCCATAAGAAATTTTTCCCAAGACCCAAGAGGAGGACCGAACCCCAGCCGACCAGCCGTTGACTTTTTTGTAGAGCACTCAAAATAGTATAACTTTGTCCAGACAAGTAAGGGTCTATCGTCGCTACAGGAAAAGTTACGGGCGTTCCAAGGAAGTATACTTTGAGAAGCCTTTTCCCCCTTATAGAATGAGATAGGACGGTTATTTTACAAAACTGACAACACTTTGACCGAGTAGTTTTTTGTGCTGAACAAAAAGTGTCATATAAACATCTGTCAAAAACCGCTTTTTAACTTCACTTAAAATGCCACGTAAGCTACGTAAGAATATACGTAAGAGGAAGGGAGCATTGAAACATCCAATAGTAAAACTGACACCACAACAACAGTTGCAACAACAAATGATGAATGACCCCACTATGTTGCAACAAATGTCAAGCAACCCTATGCTTTTAAACCGAGTTATTGGTGCACAGAGTGGAGGTTTAAGAGCGGCACTTTTAGCGAAAATGGCAGGCTATGGTGGAGCTGCAGACGGAACAGCTTATAACCCTCAAAGTCAAATGAATTTGAGTTCACTCAAAAATCAAATAACAGATGTCAAAAAGTCAAACATAGACATACAGAAACAAATAAGTGAAAACGAAAAGAAACTAGAATATGACAGACAGACAAAGAAACTCAATGAGTTAAACGTAGAGAAAAAGAAGAAAGAAGAACAACTGAAAGAACTAAGTACAGAGGAATATGCGAAAAAAGTGTCAGAAAAAGCAGCAGAAGTAGCAAAAATGGAACAAGATGTTATAAATTTGAAAAACCATACTACTCAATATAAAGTACTGAAAGATGAAGAAATAAAACAAAAGCCCTGAAGACATATATGGATAGCGATGAGTATAAAAAAGAAGTTGAAGCAAATGTAAAGGCAGAAAAACTTTTACAGTTGCAAAACCAAACCGTACAGTATGAAAACTTAGCACAAGAAAGTAAAAATAACGACGCAGCCATGCAAAAGGCAATGAAAAGCGCAGAATATATAAAAGCTAATAATGACTGGTTAGATGCCCAAGCCAACGCTAAAGCAGCCCAACTTATAGGGTCAATAAGGACAAAAATACAAGCGGATGAAGACAGTTCAAATGAAGCTTTAATGAATGCTGACTTTAAGAATGCCTCGAAGCTCTTCATAGTAAGGTGAAACTAGTGAACGACTTCTCATCTGGAAAGAAACTGAAGTTTGAAGGTTTCGACAAAGAGTTAAGAGAAGTAGCACAAAATATGACGAAAATAACAGATACAGCAACGAGACAGGCAGTTCAAAGTGCCTATGACGCCGTTAGAGCAACTGTTGTGGAAAGTCAAGAAAAAGAGTTACAACAGACCAAAACAGACCTAGTAAATGCTTTCTTAAAAACGAAAAGTCAGGTAGGACATTATGCTGCAGATGGAACATATGTGCCAGCTGGTGGAACTTATATACCACCAAACCCTCCAAGAGAAGCACCTGCACCAGGACTACCTAAAACATTTACATCGTCACATGGACACAGACACAGGCATGCACCAAAACCAACACAACAACCAACACAACAACCAACAGTTCAAAATCCAGCACCACAACAACAACCAAAACCAACAGTTCAAAATCCAGCACAGCAACCAACAGTTCAAAACCCTGCACAACAACAACAACCAACACAACAACCACAACCAACACAGCAACCAACAGTTCAAAACCCTGCACAACAACCAACAGTTCAAAACCCTGCACCTGCACCACAACCAGAGCAAGGACATAAAAGAAGTAGAGAAAAAGGAAACCAAGAATTCTTAAAAATGCTTAAGGAAGACTATGGTTACCCAGATACTCTTGACTTTAGTGACAGATATAAAGAAGCTATTAGAAAGTTCAAGGAAGGAAATACTGACCCGAACCTATTTAGCTTTATGGCTCAGCATAAAATCGGATATAATCTCAAACCTGGAAAATACAAGCTCGCTAAGGGATATGATTTAATAGCATATCATCCAAATGACATGAATGAATTTACTCCGAGATATTTGGTGTCAGAGCTAAATGATAATTCAACTCTCTTCATGAAACGCGTAAAAAATAGAGACGGAACGAAAGAAGAAAGGTTTATGAGTCCGGATGACTTAGATAGGGAACTTGTTAAAAACGGTCTCGGAATATATGAAATGCCACCAGATGAGGTACAAGAAACTCAACAGGAAGAAGTTCAGATACAACCAGACATGGAAGAAATAGTTCAGCAACAACAGCTAGAAGAGCCTGAAGGAAACGAACAAGTCCCTCCTTTGGAAACTAACTTCACAGAACTAGATGAAGATTTGGAACAGCCGAAAAATCTTGACCCTCAACAAGTGTATGCGGAGAATATGGAATCTTTCCAAGAGTCTAAGAAAAATTCGGCTGACATAGTAGAAGAATATCGAAAAATGTTCGCCGACATACAAAAGACTCCAACATCAGATGAAAATATTCAGCATAGAATGGAAGTACTGAAAGAAAATGTACGCAAATACAATAATCCTTTTTACTTACGACCATATAACGTTCAATCTTTGGCTGAACTCGGTGAAAATAAAAGGTTAAATTTCAACAAAACATATAGAAATGAAACATTGTTTAAAGTTCATTCAGAACCTAACCAATATGGAAACAAACCTACTTTTGTTTCTGCAGACGATGGAACTACAATGAGATGGGGTCATAAAGCTAATCCGGATAGGTGGTTCATAAACTTACAACCTCAATTCCAAGAAGTTGTAGACGCAATGGAAGTGAATGGTGAACCAGATATAACTGGTATTTTCAGCGCGGCTTTAATGCCATTGAAAGATATGAAGATGCAGATATTTTGGACCAGTATGAAATGAACATGGCTGATGGAAATATAACACCTGACGTTCTAGAACATTTATCTCAAAGAACTACACAGAACCATAGAGATGGTATATTTGGTGAAGAGTTTAGAAAGAGAGTTAGGGAGAGAGAAGGAAGAGAACCTATTGTACATGACCTTGCAAACGAAAGTTTGCAAAATGTCATAAAAACTTACTTTGCAGACAATGAACCGAGAATGGATGAATATTTAAGAAAACTCAAATGGACAGTACCAAATGAAATGTTAGTATTGAAAAACACGTTCCTTGACAAAATAAAACCAACTACAGAAATAAATGACGCAAGACTGAAACGTTGGGTAAAAGCTTTCCCATCTTCACAAAAGATATTATTGGTTACATGGAAAGAAAACCAGAATGGCTACAAAAACATATATTTGGAAACGAGCTTATTCCATATGGACAAGCTCTGTTTGAAGAGCTTGAACCGGAAACTCAGGAAAGAGTCATGCAAAAATACGCGAAGACTCAATACAAACTATGACAAAATCTTTCTAGGATATAGGTTACCTGAGATGGGCGACCAGAGCCCAAAGGCAAAAAGGACATGGGAAATTTACAACATACTAGGTGAACATGAGGCAAAGATGCAACAACTTGAAGCAGAGGGCAAGTTACCAAAAGCGACACCAAAGAAGAAGAGTAGAACAAAGTGAAAGTAGTGAAGAAGTAACTTCATCTAGTGAAAGTAGTGGCAATGAAGGAAAAAGAAGAGTTAAAACTCAGTCAGGAAGAAAGTAAAGCTTGGTCCGAGTAGGTTCTATTATGACACATAAATCCAACTATTCTATATTTTTACCCATATGAAATGTACGCCGCTCAGAATATAACGCCAACAGTTTTGGATGCCATGAACGGAAATGTTTCCGAATGGTATAACGAATGCGACAATGCCATTAGAAGGTCAGAAATAGTTCCTGGAACTTACGAATATACAACTGCTGTTTCTTATGGAAACGTAGGTGAGTTTGGAGAAGGTTCTTCAACAACAGTAGATATGCTTGCGACAGGTTTCATATTATTTCTATTGACAACTCATTCTTATACGTGGAACAAGACATTGAAATAAAACCTTCTGCCAAGTTGTCTGACAAGAAAGGTTGCAATGGAATTTTCTATGTCGGATACCAATATGCTCCAGAAGTTTTCATGGGATATAAGATATATTCTAACTCTGACTTAGTTCAAACAGTAACATGGGCAAACTATGAATGGTTCGCTTTGAGAAACTCAGTACAACCACAAGCTAGAGAACAAACAGACCAGTATGCAACTATTGAGAAAATAAGAAGACTTGACCCTAACGTTCCAGGAGTTTATGTAACCTTTCTGGTTCAGATGGAACTGCTGCCACTAAAGTAAAACTGAAACTCAGAGTT
The DNA here is from genome assembly GCF_026262505.1 of Trichomonas vaginalis G3. Taxonomy (NCBI): domain Eukaryota; phylum Parabasalia; order Trichomonadida; family Trichomonadidae; genus Trichomonas; species Trichomonas vaginalis. Next base: position 30,338,659 of record NC_067207.1, read on the forward strand.
CCTTTGTCATCTTTCCTCATCTTCAGGTTTTTAAGATACTTGCCAAACTGGCAGGAAAAATTTCTATCGAACTTACTCCAAGCAAAAATAACTTAGTCATTGCACCAACACAAGACCCATTCTCTTACAGACGTAAAGGGAACAAATAAAACGTCATTCGCCGAATTTTGCAAAGACAAAGTTGACTTAGACTTTGGTTTCTCAAACCTCAACACTGAAGTAAACTATTATTTCAATGCTGCTGGAGATGCTTGGAACCCAGTTAAGTTCACATGCGAAAAATTTGAATGCAGAAGAATAGAAAGCAGACTTGCAGTCTATATGTTGGACCCAGATATTTCAAATGCTTTAGCTGCCAAATATATTGCAGTTCCACTTATGTTCCCTATACACCAAATATCTGTCAAAGACTTTGCAGGTGAAGTTGGAAACCAAAATCCAGGAGCCGCAGGTGCAAGAACAGATATTGCTTTAACAACTGCAATGAAACATGCAGATACTATGTTTGTACTGTTCAGACGAACTATAAATGACTATTCTTGTTTCTACAACCCTGTATTAAATATCATATAAACATAGATGGCAAATATTATCCAAGAGAAGAATATTCTACAGTTGAGGATATGAGGTCATACAACTTGACATTAGATGCTATGAACTTTAACAACAACACTTCACAACAACTATTAACCCTGAAATGCAAAGTTCTATTATGCCATATGTGAAAGTATGGACTCATACAGAGAGGTCAAAAAAACTCAAATATACAAATGGAGACCGTTCAAACTTTTGGCTTGGCATTCCATTGCTGACTCAGAAGACTTTATGGGTGGTATTTCAACTGTTGGTACAGTTCAAATACAATATACTGGTGACAGAGACGTCCAGATGAATTGAGAGCAAAGAAGTTTACAAAACCAATAGCACTTTTCACGGAAGATGCTCTTTTGAAGATTCGTTCGATGAAACCTGCTGGGGCTCCTCAGATTGGCATAACGACAGCTTCCATCGAGCAGATTTTGGCAGCAGGTCAGTAAGTTGTTCTTGAACTGACTTCTCTCCGTCAAATATTGACAGTACGCCAGTTTTGACATAATATTGTATTATAAACTTTCCTTTAGTATATCTGTAAGTTTTGAAGTTATATTTTGTCTGCTTCAAGAACTTTCACCATTTCAGTTATACCAACTTTCTTTGCTTTATGAAAATATTTAGGTTCAGCAAAGACTGCTATTCTATAACATTTTCCATTGTTTGTGTAAGAACTATTCTGTCAATGTATTTGTATTGTTTGTGAGTATAAACTTTGTTCTGCTTCAATTCAATAAGATATCCGAATACGTCCATCTTTTTATTCTAAGTAAAATGTCATTTCCGAAAAATAGAAGCATAAGTGTTTCAAAAGGTTTAATGGCGGTGGCAGATGTGAAGTTAAATTCACCAACTCAAACAAACAGTCAAAGTGTTGTTGTCAATGTCAAAGACAGAGATGTTGAAGTGGGGAAACCATACGAAGACGAAGATGGTATAACAATTGTTCCTGTAAAAGAACCAACATATCCTGAAGTTAACAGAGACTTAAGTTCTGTTGCAGATATTCGAAACGACTACCAACAACTGAAAGACAAACTTCAAACTCAGGAGAAGATTTGTCAAGCTTTAAGTATAATGTTAAACTTGGTCGAACACAACCCTGTAAAAGTGAACTCATATGTCATTGCACCTCATGAAGTTTTGAAAGAACTATTGAAACTTTTGACAGAGGCAGACGATATAAACATCAAAGAAATAGAACCCGACATTAGTTGCTGTGGTGTTTCATATAATGCCATTGACAAGATATACGTTATGAAAGGAGGTGAAACGTTGAACTTAAAATATAGTTTCCCAGACGTTATAAAAATATTTTGACGACCACAACATTTCATTAAAATTTATTTGCTAAGTAAATGGCAGAAGACATAATGGTTTATACTATTACGACTAAAAACCCTGAGTCATATAATTCTATAACAACAAACTTACAAAGTCCTCAAGGACGATATTGTAAACTAACCTTAAACACAATGACGACTAAAGCCTGTTTTGCTCTTTTGACACCAGAAGACTTTATTGTTGTGAATGGTAAAAAATACTCCTTTGAAGATACTTACTCAGATATACCACCAACAGGTTTTGTTGACTTATTTAATACTTTAAGGACGGGTGTAACATGTGCTGCAACTAGAGCAGGTTTCATTATGTTTGGATGTCCGACTGAGTTTACTATAAACGATATGAGCTATAATACAAAACTTATTTCTGGTTTTTACTACCAACAGTTTCCTATAACAGGAAAAGGTGTCATACAAGGAATGTCTATTCCATTGACATTAAGCACACCAATCTTATATATTGTTTCAAACTTAGGTTCAAAGTGTTATTCGAATGTCGACAGAAACTATTATGACCAAAAGATACTTATGCGTATAAACAATACTTTCTCTGCTGGTTTGCCTATTGTTCATTCGAATGCAGAATTTTCAACCTTAGTGAACTCAAACACTTTGGCAAGTATAACGTTGACATTAGTTGACGCAAACTTTGTTCCTGTAAAACTTTTATGTCCTATGTATTTGTCAATGACGGCAGAAAGTTTCGAATTGGAAGATGCAACTGGTGAAAGTATTGTATTACAAGAACAACTTCAACAACAAATAGCTCAAGAACAACAAATGCAACAAATGGAACAACAAAGTCAAGAATAAAAAAAATATTTTTTTTATTTTTATAAAAATGTACAGAATAGATGTTTCAGATTTTTATGACTTCCAAGCATTCAGAAATATGTGTCCATTTAGAGACTATAACAAAGCAGTCGAGAATTTGAAACGTTTAGTCATTTATGTTGACTCTGCCCCAGAATGTTATGTCATGAAAGAATGGGATGTTGTCTTTAACAAACCAAGAGCAACAATAGTTTCAGAACAAGAATGTAGACAGAAACTTAAGAAAATAAAAGTTGTACAAGTTGGAATGAAGATGTTAGATGCTTGGGATATCTTATTGTCAAAACTTGAAGATTTTTCAGTTCGAGGTATAAAGTTCTATACACCTTCTCCAAACTTCTATTCTATCTTCACTGGATATAAATATGAACAAGTAGAATGGAAAGAAAATATTATAGAAGCTTGGTTAGACCATGTCAAAGAAATTATATGCAATGGAAACGAAAGAGTCTATGAGTATATCTTATGTTGGTTTGCAAATATCTTACAACATCCAAGTGCTAAAAATGAAACTGCTCTCATTATAATTGGAAAACAAGGAACTGGTAAGAATACTTTCTTTACAGATATCTTATGCAAACTGTTAGAAGGTTATTCGAATCCGAATATGACAAACTTAGAAAACATCTGTGGCAAGTTTAACTCCTCAATAGAGAATATGAAACTTATAGTTTGCAATGAACTTCAAAGTATAGATACAACAAAAGTTTTGAACTCAGATGCTTTGAAGAGTCTTATAACAGACAAAGTTGGAGTTGTTGAAAGAAAGTATAAAGACCAAAGAGTTTGTGAAAATGTTGCAAACTTCATTATGGTTTCAAACAATGTTGTTCCGATGAAGTTAGAAAGTTCTGACAGAAGATATGTAGTTGTCAGAACGTCAGATTCTCATATGCAAGATACAGAATATTTTGACGACTTAGCAGAAACTTTGACATCTGACTTTTACAACCACTTGTTCTCATATTTCATGACATTAGATATTTCTAAGTTCAATCCAAGACAAATTCCACATACAGAAGAGAGACAAACATTGTTAGAAGCAAACAAGAGTGTATATGAACTGTTCATAGAAGAAAGCGACTTTGTGTCATTAGATGAAAGGTCATTGTACGATTCGTATAAACAATATTGTCAAGAATATGGTTATATGGCAGCTTCTAAACGTACATTCTTGGCAAATGTCAAAAGTCTTTTAGACGTACAGAATGGTGTATATACAAAGAAAATTTTTTCTGAGTAAATTTTAAAAAAAATATTTTTTATCCGATAGAAAAAGATGGCAAAATTCATCTCAGTAAATAAGTACACGACAGAAGTCAAAGATAAGTTAGCTCCATTCGCATATTTGAATGTTTACTTCTACAATTTTGAAAAGTCTACATTTGACAAAATTTGGAACATTGCACCAGTTAAGTTTGCTGTTGTTAGAAAAAAGTGGTGCAACTTTTGAAGACTTATACATTGACGGTATGTTGACAGTCAAAGAAAATTTTGACAGAAAGTTCTCAAAACTCGAAGAAGGTAAAGCATACAAACTTGTTATACCTTATGAACCAAAGAAAGCAGACGACTATGAATATTATGAGTCTAAGATAGTTGAAGTTCAAGGTAAATTGGGTAAAAAGATTTTAGAGTCTAAGCCAGTGTTTACTCCTAAAGAGGAAGAGAACATTGACATTGACCCAGAAATGTTCTAAAAATAAAATTTTATTTTTACATGTCAAATTTCTTTTTCTCTGGAACTGGTTCAGGTTCTTTCTTCTCTTCTTCTACTTTCTTTTCTTTCTTTTCTCTCTTCTTCTTTTCTGGTGGAGTTATGTCAAATTTGGCGCAACTATATTTATGTAAAAGTTCTTTGTCCTTTAATAGCTCATCTATTCTGTTTTCTATTTCATCTTCAAGAACAGCGCATGTGTCTTCTTTGCATTCTAAGAACTTTTGTTGGACTTCATCTTTCCAATCGGCGTCATCTCTGTCAACAAGTCTGTCATTGACAAATTTTAAGACTGCTCTTTGTAATGTTTTATGGTTCTTGTCATATTCCCAGAAACAGAACTTTAGAACAAATTCACCTTTCTTGTTTACACTATGTAAGATTTTATGGTCGACAGATGTTTTGCTGTCAAAAAGTTTGTCTCGAATATAGATAGCGAAATCGCTAGACATTTTCTAAAAGATAAAAATTTTAATTTTTCTAAAAATATGTTAGAAAAAAAGTTTGCTGACATTGACAAGAAATTTGAGAATGTTTTAAATAAGAACAAGGTGAAATTAGAAAATGCTCAGATAAAGCCTATCCATGACAAGTTCTTATTTGCTCAGAATGGTATAACAGGTCTAATTGCACCACCTGGGTCGGGTAAGACTTTCACTTATCTTAAAATGGCTGCACAACAACAAGAACTAGATGAGAAGAACCCATTCTATGAGTTAGTTGTTATTTGTTCGACTTCTGGTCAATTTGACCAAACCGTCAATTCGTTCAAAGATATTATAAAGAAGTCTAAGTTAGTATGTATAAAGGATACTGTGTTGTTAGATTGGATAAAGAAGTACCAAAGAAGGGTTTTGAAGTACAATGCTATAAATGAGTATATAAATTCGAAGTTTAAAGACCCAAATGAGGAAATGCAGAGAATATTAGAGAAGAAACACTTCAGAAACAAACAGAAAGAGATAGAATACATTTCGAAGAAATTACAATCTTACGATTGGAAGACTTACCCTCATAGATGTCTTCTTATCTTAGATGATTTCGCCTCTCATCCTTTGTTAAAGAATAGAGAACAAGATATGTGTCGAATTCTTAAGAAGCTCAGACACTTTAACATTTCAGTTGTCATTTGTGTACAGACAGCAAAGAGTTTAAGTAAGGATGTTAAAAGAATACTTACTGACATAATACTTTTCCCCGGATTGTCCGAAGACGATTTCATGGAACTTATGAAAGAGTCCATGGCAGGTAAGTTTGACAGACATGAACTATGGGAGAAGTACAAAGTCATACAAGACCCTCATACTTCTTTCAGAATTCATATCTACGCAAACAAAGTTCAAATTGTAAAAAGTCAAGCTTGAAAAATAAAGAGTTCATCTACCCTACTTGTTTGAAGTTGTCAAAATACTCTGTTATTTTTTCCTTTAACAATGACAAGTCTTCTTTGAAGGTAAGTATTGTACAACCTTTCATATCATAGTGTGTTTGAGGTAACGTATCTTGAACTATTTGTTTCACATCTTCATTTGGGGTCATTGAAATCGGTAAGTTTTCGCGATAGAACCAATTTCTGTCAGATTTGTAAATCTTAGCAAGGTCGTAAAAGCTTTTGTTGTTTCTTCTGACTAAATACAACATAACCATATCTTTATCTTCTTCATTTTCCATCTCTTCAGTATAAATCATATACTTATAGTTCTTTTCCTTACCTTTTGGTACCGAACGTGGTATTCTTTTCTGAATGCTTTTGTCTTTTGCTTCAAGCTTGTTTTCCATCTCTTCACGTTCTTGTCTATGAATTTCGTCAAGAAGTCTGTAAATATACCAAGCATAACGAGGCGAAGCCCACCTTGCAACAGCATTTACAAGAAGTCTATGTACATAATATCCTCTCAAACCGTTTGGCAATTTTTCACGATTTTCATAGAGTTTTGGCGACTGGGGTTTTTCTCCCACTCGAGTTTTTGCGACTACGGGATTTCTCGTAGTCGAATTTTCAGCTTCATTTAATAGTTCAATAGTGCTTTGGTTCCTAAACCAGTCTTGTGGTTTCTTAGTATCTGGAGCAAAACATGCTGTCAAAATACTTTGCATTTGGTACATATCGTCTTTGACCGAACGAATGAGACGTAACTGTTTGTTAAACTGTATGTACTCATATTCTTCATTTATAGCTTCATGGACTATAACTGTTGTTGTGTTCTCTGTTGTTGACATTACTGTCTTTACATACAAAATAAAAAAATAAATAAAAATAAAACTAACTTTATTTTTTCTATCTTAAGGAAATTCATGATTTTTGTGCTGAATTCAATAAAAATAATGTTTAGGTGAAGCCCACATTGCAACAGCATTTACAAGAAGTCTATGTACATAATATCCTTTCAAACCAGGAGCCAAATTCTTGCGATTTTCGTACGGAATCTCTTCTCTCGGTTTTCCGAGGGAAGCAAGCATATGAGGAAATTCATGAAATTTGGTCATTTTTCAGCAAAAATAATGTTTAGGTGAAGAGGTGAGATTTCACCTGTTTTTTCACCTAATTTTTCACCCCAGTTATTTTATAAACGTTTCACATGGTAAACGTTATTTTTTAAATTTTGTGAAAACTCAACGGTTTGACACAAGCCATATGCCATTTTACTCAGAATTTTGTTGCTGAATTCAGCAAAAATATATTTTAGGTGAAGAGGTGAGATTTCACCTGTTTTTTCACCTCTTTTTTCACCCCATTTCTACCCCAGTTATTTTATAAGCGTTTCACATGAATTGTACGATGTATATTTGAAATCCTAAACAGTTTTGTAGCTTCTATTTCTTCTTTTAGTACATCGAATGTTTTAACAATGCCGAAGGTTTCTTTATACTTCTTCTTGACATCAGATAGAAGGAAATCTTCTGCTGTTGGATAGTTTTTGTTCAGAAATTCTAACATGTCCATTTTATTTTCTACCGGCTTCTCTGCTTCTTTCTTTAAATCTGCATAGTCGTTTCGCATTCTTTCTATCTCTTTGACTGAGTAGTTATATCTCCTCATTGCTGCTTTACATTTAGAACATTGCGGGTTCATTTTTGCGTTATATTCTGAAACCTTACCTGCTAAAACAACCAAGGCGTCAATGGTTTTCTTTAAATCTGAAGCAATTGGTTTTATCTGTTCATGCCATACCTTACCTCTTCTGTCTTTATCTCTTATCTGCCATACACATTTTGCAGCTAATGAAACAAAGTTGTCGTATGTCTTAAACTCCCCAGATTTATATATGTCAGAGATGTTCTTATATAACATGTCGCAATCTTTGTCCATAACTTTATGGTTGCAATGAAAACCAAGGAATTCATAATTTACCTTTCGTATGAACTTCTTTATTTCTACTGAGTCAGTTGCTTTGACTTCAATTTCGTCGAATTCAGGAATAGTTAGTTTTTGCTGCTGAATTTCAGGTAGTTTAGGCAAATGGTCGATGAGGTCCTCCATTTCATAAAGATACTGTTCATTTGTTTCATCCTGTGCGGTACAGTCTAAATTACTTGTTAAAAGTTCATGCTTTATTCTTTGTATTTCTGTTTCGAAAGTATATGAAGAAGGAATGAAGCTTTTCATTTCTACTAACATAGATGTTGGATTCATGACTAACGAGTTTGGTGCTGTTGTTGTTTGAATTGTTGTTGTGCCGATTGTTGACATTTCTGTTCTTACATACAAAATAAAAAAATAAATAAAAATAAAACTAACTTTATTTTTTCTATCTTAAGGAAATTCATGAAAATTCAAGAGGGTGAAAAAACAGGTGAAAAAAAGAGGTGAAATCTCACCTCTTCACCTAAATTATATTTTTGCTGAATTCAGCAGCAAAATGAACGAGGTCAGGATGTATGTAAATACATTTGAATTCATTCATAACACCCTTTGTAAGCTCATAAAATGCTTGTTTTTAGGTCGAGCCACTTTTGGCTCCATCGTATTCTTTCAACCAAAACTCAAGAATTTCCTGCATGAATTTTGTATAAAAAGCAACCGTCTGAATTCCGGCGGTTGCTATATTCTTCACAAAATGCCTTATAATACTCTTCCCAGGACTTATTTTCCAACAACTTTCTAAAGTCTTTCCTAAACTGACTGACTGACTGACTGACGGCACAAAGTGGCTTAACGAAAACATTAATATATAAAATTCATGAAAATTCAAGAGGGTGAAAAAACAGGTGAAAAAAGAGGTGAAATCTCACCTCTTCACCTAAATTATATTTTTTGGTCCGGGAACAACTTTCTCTCAATTGGAGCTGTAGCATACTCTTTGCGTAAGCGGTTCAGACCTTCTTCGAAGTCTTGGTCTCTCTTGGACTGAGATTGGAATTGGAATTGCTGGGGTGGAGCTTGCTGGAACAACCAAGGGTTGGGGCAGTAAGGCATAGGCTGAGGAGGGTAGTTCGGGAAGCCTTGTGGTGGGTAGTAACCTTGAGGTGGAAATTGGTAGTAATTCGGAGGTACTTGCTGGAACTGAGGTGCAGGGGCTGGTGCTTTAGGTTCCTCTGGTTTGGGAATGGACTCGGTTGGTGGTACGTCGGACATTGTCTTGAAACAGTACAAGTATTGTTCTGAAGCAGTACAAGTATTGTTCTGAAGCAGTACAAGTATTGTTCTGAAGCAGTACAAGTATTGTTCTGAAACAGTACAAGTATTGTTCTGAAGCAGTACAAGTATTGTTCTGAAGCAGTACAAGTATTGTTCTGAAGCAGTACAAGTATTGTTCTGAAGCAGTACAAGTATTGTTCTGAAGCAGTACAAGTATTGTCTTGAAACAGTACAAGTATTGTTCTGAAGCAGTACAAGTATTGTTCTGAAGCAGTACAAGTATTGTTCTGAAACAGTACAAGTATTGTTCTGAAACAGTACAAGTATTGTTCTGAAACAGTACAAGTATTGTTCTGAAAAAGTACAAGTATTGTTCTGAAACAGAAAATTTTTCTCACAAATTGAGAGCTTTTACGGGAAATTTGTTCTGAAAAAGTTCAAGTCTTGTTCTGAAGCAGTACAAATATTGTTCTGAAAAAGTACAAGTATTGTTCTGAAAAAGTACAAGACTAGTTCTGAAACAGTACAAGTATTGTTCTGAAAAAGTACAAGACTAGTTCTGAAACAGAACAATGGACAACATCGAGCCATTAGATGAGGCAATTTACCTTATAGAGATAAATGAAGTTGTTAAGCAGTACTTGGGCAAGGACAAAGCCAACAAGTCCCTCGGCTTCTGGTTGTCTGGAAGAGGTGCGCTGAAAATCGAAATTGAAACCGGAATTCCAATTCAAATACCAGAAAACACTCCTGTAGACGACATAAAGGAGATGAAGAAAGAAGCTCTTCTCAAGTTCTTTGCAAAGCGCCCATGGATACAACTTCCAAACAGAGAGAGTCCAATTCCACGAATTATACAAATTCTCAGAGCACTGTTCCACTTCTCGGGTCAGCCGTTCTACATAACCTCAGAAGGCGACATCCAGCCAGTTCAGTAAACATCTCATTTTAACTCACTTTTTTAATGTTTTTTGTGAAAGTGTCAAAAATAAATTGTTTTCATGAGTTTTCTACGATGTTAGAAAAAATGTTATTTTCTAATATCTTCACATTCAATACTTTTTCAGCACTTTTCCGTAGTTATATATGAAAGACAATTCGAGATAAAAGTCATAGTACAATGGAATAATATGTTGCACACCATTTGTTGTGAACCAAACTTGAAAGTCAGAGAAACTGTTACTAGATGGTTCGTAGAATTTAGAAGCAAAGTCATAAAAGTCCTTACCAATACATAGAAAACTATTGTTGCTTGAACTGAAACTTGCATGACACATAACATTTTGAGGGTCAAACACGTTTCTATAAACTGTCAAATCTGCTGGTGGAAGTATAAATTTAAATGGACCATCTGGTGGTAATGGTTCGTTCTGGTTTAGTAACCGAAGAAATTGTGCCCAAGAACGTTTGTCTACTTCCCAAAATAAAAACTCTGTATCTCTTGGAGGGTTAATTTCAATCTTTTGAAATGAAACGGTGGAGTTCATCTTGTCATATTCTAGTTTCAGATAGTATGTTCCATTTAGTAAAGAGTTGTATTTTTTTTGAAATTCCCAATAATATTTGTTCATTTGAGTTTGAAAGTCATTTAGAGTTTTCTCAAGACTTTCGTCTGAACGAACTGTAAAGATTCTCATTTCGTCAAATTTGTCTATTAGACCATCAGAACCTTCATACTGCCCATGAAAATATACTGCGAACATAAATGCGTTAGTTCTATTTGAAAACAAAACTCTTCTAAATCCTATTGCCTTTGCATCTGAAGGACTTTGAAGCCAACGAATTGGATAGTCAAACCTGTATGCTCGGGATGAAATTTCTTCATCTGAAATAGTCCTACCAGCATTTGTAAAGATATAGTCTAACGGTTTTGTATCTGCTACTTTTGTTCTTTGTTTTTCAACCTGAAGCATTTAATATATGTAAAAATATATTGTTTTAAAATGGTATGCCATTTCATATTTCTCATCTAACAAACAAGTTTCCCAACGGTCTTCTCCAACAAACTCAGCGTACAGTTCAAATAAAATTTAAAAAATGTCACTTTTTTGAAAAACGTTTTTACTTCATGCAATGTTTTATTTCTGTGCCGTCTTCAAGTATGCCCCAATATTTCCTTTTCGATATTACATGAACTTCGGAAAATACCTTATCTAGCTTAAAACAGCCCATCTTTTCACCGACCATTCCCATTTCAATGAGTTTGTTGTATCCTTCTTCGTTCGTCATGAGTGCGTCAATGTTCTCATAGTAAACCTTGACTTTCGATTTGACTTCGGAGAAGAATTTGTTGTACTCGTCAAGGACTGCTTTTGCGAACTGTGGGTAAGACCAATGTTCGACAATAGGTTTTAATGTGGTTACTAAGCCACTTTGACCTTGAGTTAATTCGTACTTCAAAACAAAAGGAGAAAACCTTTCAACAAAGTTGTCGACCTTCTCATAATGTTTACTCTTCATCTCTTGAGGTTTTTTAATGGAATATCCCCATGTCGAATTCATAAGCAATTTGAGTGTCATTGCAAGTTTGGGGTTTGAAGCTTTCCTAATATCATACAGTTGTTGTATGACTTTTCCAACTGTATAGTTCCTTCCCGGGAACTCACCATCTTCGTTTGGAATTCCAGTCGGAATATATTGGACAAACCTCATGTATGCAGCGTTAAGGTCGACATAGTATATCTTTTCATCTGAGTCGAACTTGTCGCAACCAATTGGTCCAGTTTTGTGGAAATTCAAGTGAGTCTCTTATCTTCTGAGAAACTTCTCCTGTTATCTCATAAACATCGTCGAAGCAACCTGTTTATATAAAACCTTCTGACCTAACTCAGATGCTCTCCAATACAATTTGACGTCAATTGGATGTCTCAATGGAAGTTTGTTTATAGCATCTTGAAGTTCTTGCAACCTCATTGGAAGTTCTTCTGGTTCAGGTTGGTATCCGAACATACCAACCCCTTGTGGAACTGTGTACTTCTTTTGTACTAGAACTTTGTCTGGAACAACTTTGGTCTTGCTAACAATGAAAAGTTTGTTTCGTCTTTTGGTACAAAAGTTTCTGTCAGCTTGTCATCTGGAATTGGTTCCAACAAACCTTTCTCGAAAAGAATGTTTACAGCTCTGACAATGTTGCACTTACTTTTACCAAAGAATGGGTTTGTAAGACTTTCGTTCAACATGAAGTGGTTGTGGACAATTACAATCTTCAACCATGGTAAGTCTTTGTCAACAACATAGTCGTCATGTGAAGAACCTTTAGCTGTAGGTATGTTGACTCGGATATTGACATTTGCCAACGGTGCAATTTTTGCCAATTGACCTCTGAGAATGTACCTTGTCTTCACACATGACTCAAGATACTTCATCTTCTCATCTGTAACAAGACCAGAGTTCCTGAGACATGTAAGAATGCAAGGTTCATTGACAATTGTTAGTTAGTATGACTATCTTGGGTACGGCGGCACTGCGTTCCCAAGATAACGGTTTGACACTTTACAAAACCACTAACGTATATTTTACAACACAACCATAACACCAACTTAACCTTAAATATTTACAAAGCCGCCAACCACTAACGACTTCACTAACGACTTCACTAACGACTTCACTAACGACTTCACTAACGACTTCACTAACGTTTTCACTAACGACTTCACTAACGAATTCACTACCGTCCTCACTAAATAAAAAATAACCTTATTTTTATTTTTTTTAAATTTTTTATTTCATTACAAAGACATGTCCGACTACATTTACTATGACTCTTTCCCAGAACGTTTCCGTGAACTATTCAAAACTCAAATAAAACTGAGAAACATGCATTTTAACAAAGACAGACCCATTGACGATGAAAGAAACCCTGAATATATTACAATCCCTTATGACGCAAAGTTCATTGCATACATTCCTTATGGACGTAGAGGAACGAAAACTATTTCAACAATGACGAAAAATTATTTCTGGAGCGATGAAGAAAATTGCCTTATCTACATAAATGCATACTTAAATAAAGCTACATATTGTACAAAAGAAGGTTGGACTGGATTTGAGCTCTACATATACGACGACGATGGAAACAGACGTTGTGTATACCCATACGATAATATGTACCATTGTTTTCATCAAGCATTAAACGAATACATAGTCAGTAAGGGTCTCATTCCTGTTGAGTAGATATGTTTTATTTTTGTTCTGTCATTTATATAAAAATTAATGATATCACCACCCTCACACGTATGAAAACATAGCACAAAAATAAATTTAGGTGAAGTGGTGAGATCTCACCTCTTTTTTCACCTGTTTTTTCACCCTGTTGAATTCATTGCTTTATAACTCTCTTCCTTTCTCCAACTCTTCTAGCTTCTTCTTAAGTTCAGCAATGTTGTCCTCATGAAGTTTAATCTTTCTCAAAATTCCTTCTTTATCTAATGGTTGCTTTATCTTTCTAAACTGAACTCTACCATCCTTCATAGTATGAATGTAAAAACCTTCTGGAATCGTTCCTGATTTAATGTATTCTACCAAAAACTTTTGTTTCATTGCTTCAGTGACTTTATCGTCATTTCAATCAAATAAAAATTTTAATATTAAATAAAAATAACGTTATTTTTTCAGTAAGGAAACGCAGGAGTTTTACGATTTATTTGAGGAGTAGGTTCTGGTTTAAATGTTGGAGTCGGTTTAGGAGTTGACTTTTGAACAGGAGTTTGTACTTCCATAGGTTCAGGAGTCATTGAAGGTTTTGCTTGTGAAGGTGTTGGTTTTGACGTTGGTTTTGGCGAAGGTGTTGGAGTTTGTTTAACTTCAGCTACTTCAGTATTATTTACAACATTTGCTTTATTTCTTTTCAACATCATAACTGCTCCTGCTGTAGCTAGCAAACCTAGTGGGAGACCATATTTTATATAAGGACTTGACCAAATGCTATTTTTGACAGGAGCTGGTGGAACACCTAACCTTGGTGAGACTGCTCTTTGCCATTGTGCAGCTCGTAAGAAATATTCAATAGGTGCTCCATAATCGTTTGGTAAAGTTTGTTTCATAGATGGTGAAGGTTCACGAGAGCTTGATGAAGAACTCATTTATAAGCTTTAAAAATAAACGTTCATCCTTTATTCCTCACTGTCGTCCGTAGCTAAGTTATAGTCATCTAATCTTATTATGGGGATGCCATTAGCACGCACCTGAATGGCAAAGCAACAATCCCTCATAAATCCAATAAGTGGCTTTGGTACATTTTCAGTTGCTAGTTCAATAGGTCCTTTAACAGACAATTTGTATGTTATTGGAGCAGTAGATGTTTGACCTTGCTGGAAGCAAAAGTCCACTTCTGTTGGAAAACCACATAAGAAATGTGTGTTGTCATAGCTATCCCATTTATGTTCCACACTACCATCATCCACCAATGACCTCATAACATCTTCATTAAATCCTATCATATCATTGTTTGTATTGCAAGCGTTCGCAACCATTTCATAAAATACAGGTCCATATGATTTTTCAGGTTCTGCAGGCATATTTCCATAAGCTCCCATGGAAAGCTGAAGATATTTAAACTTAGGGTTCTCAAAATTAACATAATAGTTGTCTTTCTTTCTAAATAGTGCCCAAATACTTTTAACATTAATAGGCGTATAAGCTGCTGTAAATGTTGCACTTGAACTATCTGTATTCTTTGAGAATGAACCGTCCATAGGAATCCAATCCATAACTTTAACAGGAAAACATAAAGCCTCGTTTGTATAATGTTCTACAAGTTCTGTATAAATGTTAGGGTCTAAAGAGAATGACTTTGGATGAATGAAACATTCATTAAAATCCATCTTTGTTCGAAATAGTTGCTGGGTTACAGTTGTAATAGTAACTGTTCCACTAGCTTCTACTGCCTTCGTTATCATAGTGAATGGTTCATTCCATGGAACAAATTTATTTGTCGGTGGATTTGAATCTGAAGCAAATGCAACTTTAAGAGTTGGATTGAAAGCAATGATATCATTTACAGATATAGATGTGCATTGTAAGGCGTCGCTACTGAACTTTACTTTAAGCTGAATGTTTCCTGCAAAAGCTGGAATAAATCGAATAGCTTCTAATGGAAGGAATCTTCTAACAGGAATTCTTAAACGAAGCTTAAAATCAAATGATTTTCCTGCTGTAATTGGACCACTAACAATTTGTCCTGTTCTGCATGTTCCCGAATGACTCCATACATCTTCATGTCGAGTCTTTGAGAAAACATCTACTTTCTTTATTTGTTCGGTAGTTTGTGAGTTTGAAGTTATATATGCTTCTTCTCTTGCGTTGTCTTGAGAATATACGATACGACCATTTGCAAGGATTTGATATCCAGCAACTGCATAGAAAGCGTCATCGAAACCAATCCAAAATCCTGGTGGGTTTGTTTTATTGGAACCTGAACCAATTTCTTTATCTACAATAAATTGACCTTCCATTTTATACGTAATGAATGTATTGTAAAGGTCCAACATATTTTCACCAGGAGGTGAGAGATTGAATGTTACCCATGTGTTATCTTTAGCAGTTCCAGGTTGTGATGGAATCTTTGCGTCAGAATATTTTCTATTAGTGTCACCAATTTGAACTGCATTGTCTATGATATCGAAATATGAGCGAATCTGATGAATATGCTCTGCTGGAGTAAATTCGTTTAACTGTTCGTTCTGCATGTATTTACTTCGATAAAAATATCTATTTACTTCATTATTCTCACTCTTCTTCTTGGCATTCGTGGTGGAAGTTGTTTCTTGACATTTTCAATGAACTGTACATTCTCTTTTGTCTCAACTTCTTTCACTGGCGGGTCAGGATTCTTTGACTCGGTTTGTTTTTCAATGAAATTCACGAACTTTGCAATAAGCTCTTGGTTCGTTATTGAAAGTACATCTGGCTTCTTTTCTTCTGGTTCTATTGACTTTTCAGTTTGAAGAAGGTTTTATATGGGCTTCGTGGACTTCACCCTTGCCATACACCTTAATGTTGTCGCTTTCTGCATTCGCTAATGGAACCTTTCTTTTTCTTACGTATATTTTACCATCTTTACTCTGACTTACGTAATAGAAAGGATGTTGTATTCCTCTTGCGTCATTTAATATAATAGACTCTCGCTCTGATTTTGACAAGCTCATTTTACATCGGTTAAAGTTTTAATTTTGTTTTTTATCTGCAGTCAAATGACTCAGACAAGCCCTACGGACAAGACCCAAGGGGTCATAGATGTTGAAGCATTGAAGAAAGAAATTCGTGAGCAAATTTTATCCGAACTGAAGGAACAAAAACAAGAACAAAAGCCAGAGAGACCAAAGAGAAAACTTAGTGAAAAACAACTTGCTGCATTAGCTGCTGGAAGACAAAAGAACCCAAGACTACTGGCGAAAAAGCTAGAGAAGAAGCTGAAGCAAAAGCTAAAGAAGCTGAAGCAAAGAAAGAGTAAATGGTTTATTTTTATCCGAATTAAATGTATAGACAAATACCTTTATCTGTTGCGTTCAGTAGTGAAAACCCTGACGTCAAAATAAAGGGGAACAGAGTAACGTTTAAGTTTCCAACAGACTGGATTGTGAACATAAATGAAGAGAAGTACATTGGCATAACATCTATGTATATAACACGTGCTTTCAGAAAGGTTGACTTTATACTTCAAGTCGAGATAGAAAATGACGAACAGTCTTTAAGCGCCCAAAACATTCACATATACAAATACTTTAAAGACGATACAACATTGCAACAATGTATGATTTCATTTAATGAGATGTTCGAGAAAAAGTTCAACATTGAAGTACAAACTTTACAGCCTTTACGTGAGTTTCTTGCACAACTGAAAGAAGAAGGTAGTCAGCCACAACTTATAGACTTTCATTATGAATTTAATGAAAATGAAGATGGAACATGACTGTCAGTTTGTTGTATTCTCACCATTCAATGAAGTAGCTAAAAGAAAAAAATCCATTACGTATAAGATTTCAAATCTCTGAACCAAGTGATGATTTCAAGAATGTTTTCAATTATGATGCAATGCTTCCGAGGAAAAATGAATTTTCAAAGATTGTAACACCTGGCATTTGGGATAGAAAGCAAGCTATATTATATTCAAACTTAAGTAAGGGAGTTGAAAATGAGTTCATTGGTCATACAAGAACTTCACCACTTCCTAACCCTAAATACTATAAATTAACTGGCTTCAATCGTGAGTTTTGGATAGACATGTTCTCCACTCATGACCATAACTGCCCAGTGTTCTTACCTCCAGACCATAAGGACTGTCTCTACATTGAAGCACAACTCTTAAACTCTACCATCGCAGTATTGTAAAATCTACGCTAGTTTTATTTTTTCTGAAAATTTTTTTTGAGTGAAAGGCATGGAAGGTGAAGGACATTGGCAAACACTCGAACATGACAATGACTATGAAATCTTTTCAGAGTACCCATATCCAATTAGGCGCATAAGTAACAAAAGAGTTGTAAGTGAGTTTGACAACGGTGATGGTTATATTTGTGTTTATTTAAACAAACATAAACTCTTTAAGCATAAAATTGTTGCAAGTCAATTTATACCGAATCCTGAAGGACTTCGAGAAGTAGACCATATAAACAGAGACAGAGGAGACTTTCATATCTCAAACTTAAGGTGGGTGTCGAGAAGACAAAACATGAGAAATATTTCTGGTTCGAATGGCTATTGGTTTGACATTGTAGACACTCTTCCTGAAGATGCTGTTGAAATTATACAATACTCTAAATTTACTCTAGAAAATTACTACTATGTCCCAAGTGAAGATGTCTTTTACTATTTCATGGGAACTCAATACAGACGAATGAATGTCTTAAGACAGTATAGCAAAGATTATATAAACATTACAGATGTAGAAGGAAGAAGAACAAAGCTGTCTATTGCAAAGTTTAAGAGAGACAATGGTTATACATAAATGACAAAAATATATGACCTCATTATTTTTATCACGAATGGCCTCATTCATGACCTCATTGCTGACAAAAATAAATGACCTCAGAACTTCAACTTACGAATAAAGCTTGTTTTAGTCGTTATTGAGAAGTTAAACTTCTTTCAAAGCAAGTGTAGCAGACTTACACAAGTCGAATGCAATCTCTTGACCATCATGAAGTGCTTTGTAAAGTTTCATTAAACTGAACTCAGAGTCTTTGTCATATGTTCCAACAGGTATGTGAATGTTCTTATCTTCATTGTAATAGCATTGTATAGCTTCAGGAAACATTTCATTAGCTGTTAAAGCAAGAACGTCTTGTTTTACACCTTTACAACGTGCATGGAATGCAACTTCATTTAAATCATTCGTGAGTAAGTCTATGTAAGTCTTCTTTCCACAAAATATTGACTTGTATGCTAAACTTTGTTTTCCAGGTGTTATTTCTGCGAAGTCGCTATGAAACTGACCTAATGTTTTACCAATAAGTTCTCTACCGTATCTCTTCTTAAACTCTGCTGCAAGCTTTGGTATGTCTTCATTGAAAATATGCATGCTATCACAGTCCTGGTAAAAGATTTGAAGTCCCATATCTTCAGCAGTACAGAATACTTCACACATTATTCTCTTCGACATAGACAGAATGTTAACACCAAGTGGACAGAAGTTAAAGTGTCTGCAAATGCTTTTCGTTAGCTTGAAAATAGTTTTATCTGAACCATCCAAACCTTCGAACTTCACTATATGGTTGTAGTTTCTGATGGCATATCTTATAGCATCTTTGTCATTTACTATGGTTATTTTTGACTCAATAGGAGATAGAATAGTTTTGCCATAAATACTGTTCAGAATGAGCTTTATATTTTCTTGCAAAGGATTTCCTTCTTTCTTATACTTTAACCTTAACTCAAACAACTTCTTTACTTCATCTCTTATTCTAATATCTCTGTTTCCATCGTAATAGTATCCTTGCAACACTTCACATTTGACACCTTGATATTTTATGAGGTCTTGTAATGTTATATGGTCAACATACATTAAACAGCAAGTGTTTGAACTTCTGGGAACGTTAAGTTCTGGATTTAGTTCAGGGTCACAAACTATTAAAGGAAAGTGTCTATGTATTCCAATCTCTGTTATCTTAATGAGAACAAAGAAGCCAGACATAAACTTTTCACCAATGGGTTCCTTTTGGTCGTCATCGAATAAATGTCTCATGAGATACTCTGTGCTTAACATTTCTTTCTTCATAACCTTTGGAATACCTTCTAAAGTATAAAGTCTTGCTATAGCTGATGGATATAATGAAACAGCGTCGAAGTCAGCAATGAGTTTCTTTTCTCTTTTGTTTATGTTATCTGACAACATACATCTTCCACCTTGAATGCATCTCGAAATAAATTCTCTTGGTTTATTTGAGAGGTCATATAAATTTCCATTCGGGAAGTACACTCTGTTCTCAAATAATTTGTTAGCAATTGAACAAATACTAACGTAGTCATAAACGTTTAAATCAAATTCTTTCAATATGTCATTGCGGAACTTAACAAAACCTTCTCTTAAAATTCTTACATCTTGTTTGCAATAAAATGTGCTATACTTTTCTAAGTCGAAGTGGTTCTCATCTATTCTGCAACCTTTGATGGAATCTATGTTTTTCATGAATGTATCTGCATCCCGGATAAACTTACATGCTTCAGAAATGACACCAGTTCTGTTGTCATTTGCTAACAAAACACTGCTGTAGTAGTTGTATGGAAATACTTCTTTCGGTCCTGTTTGTAAGTTAAACATAGCAGGAAATAGTTTAAGCTTCTTATTTATAACACTGTAAGAGTCTTTTATAATAATTGCCCTTCCTTTATATAAGCCAGTTATTTGCATTGTTCGTGAACCTTTAATGATGGGAGTTCCTTTCACTTCTGTCATGTGTCTTAAGATGAAGTTTATATCATAACTGAGGTTATGGAAATATATTAAACTCTTGTCAGGAAGTCGCTCCAAAAATTCTGTTGCACAGTTCTGACCCCAAATGCTTTCACTCACTGAACCATCTTCACTGTCATAACAGATGTTAAAAGCTTTATGAAAGCCATCGGTACTGCACTCAAAGTCAGCAAAGAAAACGTGCTCAGGAATGAACTTGCACTTATTTTTATTTACTTCTTTTGACTCGGCTTTCTTCTTCAGTTGTACACAATACTTTGGAGCATATGTCAAATCTTTAAATGGTGCAAGGTTCTGTTTATATAAGTCAGTCGTATATGTGAAAAGTTCTCCATAAGAAATAGGTTCGAAATATTTGCACTCCCACAATGTTTTCATAACATCCCATAACGGTGTTGTTCTATCATAACGAACTACATATTTATCTTCTCTCTTTGTATAAATCTTCATCTGTTTCTCAATGTTCATTCCACCACACTCCTTCAAGATTTCTATATAGTTGCGAATGAAATATGTTGTCATTGGTAATCTTTCATTTAGCATGTAGTGGTCTTCAACAAGAAGTAAGTCAATAGTTCGAACAGTTTTACATTCTTTTGGTATGTATCTCTTTATTTCATTATGTCTTGAGTCATTGAAATAACCAATGGTAACATTAAATGCTATACCTGTTGCGTCAGAAATTTCTTGTACTTTACTTTGAGGAAAGTCTCTAACACGAATGACTTCTCTCATGTGGTCAATAGTTCTTCATTACTCCAGCCTGAATGCAAGCATAAACGAAACAATTGTCTTCTGTCATAAGTGTTGCAGTTCTTTTGTTCAGTTCATTGAAGATTTGGTAGCGTTCAAGATTTATAGGTAATGTGCAAAGATACTTCCAGAACTGACCGCTTCTCTTCTTATAAAACTTCTTTTCACCATTTCTTCCAAAAGCTTTCTATATGCTGGGTTTCCTGTTTGCTTAAGAGCTTCCAAAATGGCTTTCTGGTCATTTGTCAGTGTGCTTTCATCTCTATATGGTCTCTTTTTTGGTTTCCTTTCTTTACATCTGACATCGTTAAGCCTTCATATTCTGTTAAATCATACATCTTTATTTCGTAAGATTCTTTATGTTTGTCAAGAAGAAGTCATAGTGCATTTCAACAATACCTGCAGCATTTGCTTCTATCTCTGATATAAAGTTCTCCTTCAAGAGCTGATGTAGTAATGTTCCAATATTATTGAGGTTTAACGTAGAACATTCATACTTTCCACCAAGTTTATAACATACCATCCATCTCTGTTGTGAGTTTATTTTAATTTCTCTAAGAGTCTCATGAAAACCTTACCGAAATGTTTGTGTAAGTAGTCTCTGTTTGGTTCATCTAAAGCTTCGATGTTAAAGTCAATGAGTCTATTGCCTGACTTCACATTTCTCTTCCTATTCTCTTCATCTTTCTTTAACCATCTCTCACCTTCTTTTGGTTTGTCGTCAATGGAACGAATGACATCGTTAGCTTTGCGAACTTGTTCTATAGCACTTTTAAACATCTCTCTTCTCTGTTGTTTCAGTGTGTCGTCTCTTCTTCTTGTTTCACCAACGTTTGCATTTGTTATGTCAAACATCTCTTGACGAACATCATGCGAAAGAGCTTTACGAGTATGACCAACGTTTGCATTTGTTATGTCAAACATTTCTCTTCTTACTTCATGAGGTACTGAACGTCTATGATATAAGTCAATAGCAACGTCATTTAAAGGAAATGCTATTGCATGGACTTCGTCCTCGCCGTGTTGCGGCTTTATGAACTCATGAATTCTATCATAACTTATTGCACCATTATAGTCATTGAGGATGTCAGCGAGTGCTTTTTTGTTTGTTGCGTAATGCTTTGCAACATCTATATTAGCTTCTGTAAGAAGTTGTTTTATTTCCGAGTGTTCTAACTTAGACAACTTCCGATACATCTTTAGTAGGAAATAAAAAAATATTTTTTGAAAAAATTAGATTAGATTTTTTAAGTTATTTTTCAAAATAATTTAATATTTTTATTTTAATGAAACACATGCAAGATTGCAAGTTCTTTTCATACAATGCTCTCGCTACTGCCATCAAGAATGAGTTCAATAATGCTTCAAATGTTAATGTTATCTTTAACAAGAAGTTTGTGAAAGAATCTAAGTTTGGTCAGTATGTCAGACCATTAGCTATCGTCATTGACCGCAAACGTTATACTTCACAAGAGTTAGCAGTAGTTTTGAAACAAAAGAGTTTCTTCGTGAATGTCAAAGATACTCATTATACTGTTATAAAGAACTCTAATATTGACTTCTTCAGTATTGCTTTAAATCTTTCCGAACAGAAAGAATATAAGAAGGGTGAAACATCTGTGAAATATTATCCTTCATCTCTGAAGACAATAACGAACAAAGATGTTATACAGAAATTCTTACCAAAGGTTGAAGAAGCTTCTATTGACATTGACGAAGGAAGTGAAATGGTTGAAGAAATTGACCCTGAAGCTATTTAAGCAAAAATATTTTTTTGGTGAAGAGGTGAGATCTCACCCGTTTTTTCACCTCTTTTTTCACCTCATTCTCTCTTCGTTAATGTTGTCGTGACTTCTTCGTTAATGTTGTCGTGACTTCTTCGTTAATGTTGTCGTGACTTTATTCTTCCTCTTTGAAGTTATCGAAATATTCTGTTATTTTTTCCTTCAGTAATGTTAAGTCTTCTTTGAATGTAAGTATTGTGCAACCTTTGATGTCATAGTGTGTTTGAGGAAGAGTATTTTTGACAATTTCCTTTATTTGCTCATTCGGTGTCATTGAAATTGGTAAGTTTTCACGATAGAACCAGTTTCTGTCAGATTTGTAAATCTTAGCAAGGTCATAAAAGCTTTTGTTGTTTCTTCTGACTAAATGCAACATAACCATATCTCTGTCTTCTTCTTTCTCCAACTCTTCAGTATATATCATATACTTATAACTCTTTTCCTTTCCTTTTGGTACTGAACGCGGTATTCTTTTCTGTATGCTTTTGTCTTTGGATTCAATGACTTCATCTTTTGCTTGAAAGTTTCTTTTCCATCTTCCACGTTCTGCTTTATATAGTTCATCTAACATCATGAAAATATAACAAGCATAACGAGGTGAAGCCGCACATTGCTACAGCGTTTACTAAAAGTCTATGAACATAATAACCTTTCAAACCAGGAGCCAAATTCTTGCGATTTTCGTACGGAATCTCTTCTCTCGGTTTTCCGAGGGAAGCAATCATATGAGGAAATTCTTCTAAAAGTTCTTTTGTCTGTTGGTTTTCAAACCAATGAATATGCTTGCTTTGTAGAACGAAGAGCATTCATTATACTTTGCATTTGGTACATGTCATCTTTGACTGAACGAATGAGACGTAACTGTTTGTTATACTGTATGTACTCGTATTCTTCATTAATGGCTTCATGAACGATAGCAATTGTTGTGTTCTCTAATGTTGACATTACTGTCTTTACATACAAAATAAAAAAAATAAATAAAAATAAACTAACTTTATTTTTTGAGATAAACACTATTTCTTCACAACATTAAATTTTATCCTGTATGAAATGACTTTAAAAAGATTATTGACTGACTTCGAATACTATCTCATTGACGCACTGACAGACCCTCAAAACTGTTTGAAAGTTCTTTAAGCTTTAAGATTGAAGGTACGACGCATTTTGTCTTCACTTACGTATTGAAAGAATATGACCATTATCATAATGAAGTGAATCAAACACTAATAAAATTTGTAGATAAAAAATTGGTTAACAATGAATATTTTAAACGTGAAGACCCAAACACTGCTGGAGATGATGAAGAATACAGACAAGTTATTGAAAAAATAACGCAAGATTAGATGCAATAGAAAAGAATTTTAATGAATGTCTTACAAACACGTATGAATATCTTATGCGGTGGGAAGCCAGATGGAAATAAATTTACGTCAAATATGCAATTTATAAAATCTTATGTCGACAGGCTACGTAGCACAGTGGTCTAAGGTGGTGTTATGGAGGGGTCAGGGTCTGTGGTTCGAACCGCGACAGCGCCGTATTTTCTTATTTTCTTTGTTTGTCTTGTTTGTCGTGAATAAAAAGCGTCATAAAAGTGCTCTATCTTCCACGGGAATAAATAAAAAATTTACCTTATTTCTTCTTTATTTCTTTGTTCCCGTGGAAGAAGGGTTTTGCTGTTTTTTCTGTTTTTTCTCAGCCGAAATCAATGATTTTTTCATTTTTGGAATCCTTAGCGAATGAGGAATCTTTTCTCTCGTGGAAGCTTTGACCAAAAATATATTTTAGGTGAAGAGGTGAGATCTCACCTGTTTTCTCACCTAATTTTTCACCTCTTTTTTCACCTAATTTTTCACCTCCTTTTTCACCTAAACATTATTTTTGGTGAATTCAATAAAAATAAATGGTTCATTTACCCACAATATTTTTGTACAAAACGACCCCAAACTTTTAACTTCTTTTCTGCAGTTTCTAATGCTATCTTAGCGAGTTCATATTCTCTAAATTCTCTCTTTAAATCTTCTTGTTCCCATTGGTCTAGTTCGTATGAAGAATCTCTATAACCATAACATATCTCACGTTCATGTTCTAATTGTTTTTCGCGCATTTTTTCAACTTCTTCTTCAAACAAAGGTTTAGCATTCTCTACTGTATCTTCGAGTTCTTCTTCATCTAATTTCTCATGAACTTTCTTGTCTATGGAGTCCATAATATCTTTGACATAAAATGCATACTTTACAGAGCACCATTCAGCAACAAAATGAACGAGGTCAGGATGTATGTAAATACCTTTGAATTCATTTATAACACCCTTAGTAAGCTCATAAAATGCTTGTTTTGAGGTTGAGCCACTTTTGGCTCGACCGTATTCTTTCATCCAAAACTCAAGAATTTCCTGCATTTTAACACTATTGAGAAATCTGTTTAAATGGTTTAACTTTCCTGCTTCTCTTGCCATCTTTGTTGCATTAATGTAACCATCCTTGTCTCTACGTAAGACTTCAATACCGTTATAAGTGCCTTTTGTGAATGTTTCGCCATTAGATTTGTTCGTGAATGTTTTTGCTTCGACTGACATTACTGTTCTTACATACAAAATAAAAAATAAATAAAAATAAAGTTAGTTTTATTTTTTCTATCTTAAGGAAATTCATGAAAATTCGTGAGGGTGAAAAAACATGTGAAAAAAGAGGTGAAATCTCACCTCTTCACCTAAACATTATTTTTGTCTGATTTACATCTAATGAAAAAGTTTAGAAGAATTTTCTTATTCTTTCTGGCTTATTTTTGTCTTTCCAGTACTCCCGCTCTAATGGTCCCAGATGTGTTGACTTTGACTCTCTCAAGTTCTTAGATGGTATAACATCTTCAACGCCTCCTTCATATCTTACTTTATAAGTGTCATCGTTTATGTTATAGCCAAGTATTTCAATAACCACTCCTCGCTTTGCTTCGTCAATGGTTTCAGCAAGTTTGCCATTACTACTTTCGACTAATTTATGTCGAGGATAAAACGCAATAGAGTCGTCAGCAGCTTTTATAAGATATCCATTACCTTGCGTAGAGTCTACGATATAATAGTTTCTACTTAACCTTAAACGTTTCTTTGTCAACGGTTTGTCGTCAAGAACTACACGAACTTTTGTACCAGGAATGAGGGTAAATTGTGTTGAATTTCTGATATTTTGTGTTTGGCTTCGTTTCTTTTGTATATACTTTTCTTCTGTTGTTGTGTCATTGAATTTGGTGTATGTCCTGTTGTAGAATGTGTTGAGGAATTATATACTTCGAGAAAATGTTTCATTGTTTCTTCGGTAAAGTCTCGCTCTTGATTTAAATCTCTGAGCGTTCTTATGAAGCGGTTTATGATGCCGAGTATGTTATGGTTATGGTCTTCAGTAGTGTAGTGAGTTATGTTATGCTTAATGAGAAAATCTGTGATTTCATTGCTGAGGTATGCACTGTCTTGGTCTGATGTTAAAGTACTTGGGCTATGTTCTGCTACAAACTTTTGTAAAACTCTTAACACTTCACGAGTTCCTTTATTTTTCATTGGATATGCATATGCTTTACGAGTGTTAACATTAATGAAGATGAGGAATGGTTTATGTCCTCCTTTCTTACTCTGAATGAGAGTGTCAAATTGGTATGCGTCAGGAGTGTTGGAGTAAATTGGTAAAAAGTAGTCGTAAGGGTTTATTTTTGTTTGATGTACAACATTTTTGTCAAAGAACCTTTTCACTTCAGCTCTGTTAGTAAATCCCCAACTCTTTGCAGCTTCATTGAACTTCTTAAATGACCTCCATGGATGTTGTTCGAATACTTCTTTCAAGCTCATTTATGTAAAGTTAAAGAGTTTAACCAACTCGTATCCAAGCGTGCATTGTTATATAAGGAGGCATATAATCTTTTCCATTACCTGCTGGGTCTGTAATACCAGCTACAACATGTGTATGATTTCCTGCAGTTCCACAGAAAATACCTGTGCTAACATCTTTGGGGTCATCTGAGATATCATATCTGTTCATTCCCTGTCTATTCGAACCCGCTGCAAGATTTATATAACCTCTTTTTGTTATTGAATGTGAATGGTTTCCTTCCACAGATGTTCTTCCACTGAACCTATGCATATGTGAAGGAAGGTTTTCAATACCTATTTTCTTTGAACCTCCCATCTTCATTGACTGCGTATTAGTGTAGAATGGAAAACTGTCAACTATTTCATACCATCTACCACCAAATAAAGTGTTTGGATTTATTGGATTCATAGACGTATAAACAGCTCCTATAGGATATATTAAATCATATATGCTCATAACTCTATAAATATATTCTAAAGAACTTATGTCATTAAATACCATTTGGAATGTATCTCCTGGATGAAATGTTGCATTTGTTCCACTTTTATAATGTAATGTTAGCTCTATAGAATTATCCAAGAAAAATTCAAATGTTTCTGGTTGAATGCCTCTTACAAATTCAAATGGAGTTGCTGGTTCACCATTTATAATTTCTGTTGTAAATGTCATTGTATCTGGTTTCGAAAATTTCTTTGTTAGTTCTGCATCCACATAAGTTTTATCTGCTTTCTTATCTAACATTGCTGGTAGTTCATATGCTTCAAAGTTTCTGGCATGATCTTCGATATTCCTGCAACTCTTATCTAAATTGTTAAGAGTATCTTTTACGCTTGTACTCGGATTCTCTAATGGTGCACTTGAACCAAGGTCAAAGTTCAGTATTATGTCATCAGCTCTAACAGTAGTGAAGGATTCATGTGTATGGTTTTTATCTGCTTTCTTATCTAACATTGCTGGTAGTTCATATGCTTCAAAGTTTCTGGCATGATCTTCGATATTCCTGCAACTCTTATCTAAATTGTTAAGAGTATCTTTTACGCTTGTACTCGGATTCTCTAATGGTGCACTTGAACCAAGGTCAAAGTTCAGTATTATGTCATCAGCTCTAACAGTAGTGAAGGATTCATGTGTATGTTCTTTATCTGCTTTGTTGTCTAAAGAAGTTTGAAGTTCATTTATATCGGAGATATTGTGTTTATGAGATTTCAAAACTTTGTTCGTTGCGTCAAGTTCATCTTTGTCAGCTTTACTTTTAATAGCATCTTCAAAAGTTATTTTTGACTTAACTCTCAAAGTAAATCTTGGTTCAACTAATACACCGTTAACATTGAAAGTAGAGGCATAAATTTCACCGGTATAACCAAATGCTTCTGGTGCTTTAGCTACATCATACTGTACAGTACAGCTTATGTCATAACCTTTAGCACGAATGTATTTATATCTTCTTTCATTAACATTTTTTGTCTTCGCTTCATCACTTCGTGTTAAATATCCATGGTAGTCCGTTATAATCTGTTCGTCTGAACTTATATAATGAACGTGGTTCTTGTCCGCTTTACTATTTAATGTAGCTTGAAGTTCATTTATATCGGAGATATTGTGTTTATGAGATTTCAAAACTTTCTTCATTGCGTCAAGTTCATTTTGTCCGCTTTACTATTTAATGTAGCTCTTGAAGTTCATTTATATCGGAGATATTGTGTTTATGTTCTTTATCTGCTTTTTCGGCTAATTTCTCTTCTATCTCATTTATTTCAAGTTCATGCCTACCACCACTTCCCGAAGAAGTATTTTTCTTCAGCTCTTGAAGAACATCCACTTCGCCATCTTTGGTGTCAATAATGAGACTTTGAGTTAAAACCTTTCCTGTCTTAATGGATGTTTGTAAAACTTCTTCTTCACCGTGTTCGGGTCATGGTCGTCATCATATCTTGTGAAATCAGAGATGTTGTCATACATTAAGCATATCTGTCTCAAAAAGTTCTGCTATTTGAAACTGGAACGAAAGATATACAGAACTTTCATCATCTCCTAAAGTCAAGTCTGCTTTCTTAAGTATTTCTTGAATGTATGCAATGAGAACAGAGTACCTTGGAAAATATTCGAACAATATTTCATTAGCTGTTGGTTTTGGTGGTTCTTCTGGAGTTTCTGTTGTTTCAGTTCCTTCTGTAGGTTCTGTTGGAGTTTCTGCATCTCTTGACTTCAATGCTCTTGCTCTCAAAGACCTAAATGTTAGAGCACCAGGTTTTACAAAGGACTTTATAAATGCTTTAATAGTTCCTGGTAAGTTATTGTTAGCATTAAGTAAGTTCCTTATGCTTCCATCATGTACGTCCATAGCACTATGTAAAAAATCTATACTTTTCTTGTAGTCAGCAATAGACTGACTGTGATTTTTTAAAGATTTGTCAATACTTTAAGCCAATCTTCATGCATGTCTGATACTGAGCCAAGAATATCATTTGCTTCCTTTAGTGTATTTTGTGCTTCTCGTAAAGTATCCAATCCCGTACGTGCATTGTTTGCTATACGTCTTACAGTATCTATTTGACTCCTTGTTTCTTGCATCCAACCAGATAAAGTTTTAATAGTATCCGAACCATTTGAAATGAAGTTCAAAGCATTTTTAACGTCATCTAAAACTTGTTCACCAAGTACTGCCCATATCTTTCCGATTTGGTATTGAAGAACTCCATATGAAGCAGCTGTTAAACCAGTATTTATAAGGTCCCATATCCATGATTTAGCAGTTTTTCCATCCTTTCCATCCTTTCCATCCAAACCGTTTTCGCCTTGAGGTCCTTGTATTCCTTGTATTCCTTGAATTCCTTGTATTCCTTGTGGTCCTTGAGGTCCTTGAGGTCCAGTGTCACCCTTCTCTCCTTTCAGTTCATCTTTATGTTCGTTATAATATTCTAATGTCATAAGGTGTACATCATTACTGCTACCAGCAACGCCAAGAATTTGTTTCTCATTCATGACTAAATTCTTTAGGCATTTAATGTTGTCGTCAAATCGAAAGCTCTTTAACAATTCAATGAGAACATTCAGTACTTTCACTAATGAGGCATCTACTGTAGAATTTATATATTGCACCGTTCCATCATTTATGATGGGAACCTTGCTTGTTGTAATGAATGGGTCATAAGTGTTAAAAGTATCGAAATCAATGACTTTTTTAGTTTTTCCATCGTCAATGACTAAATCATTGCCTTCAATGGTTAAAGTTGAGTTTTCGTTTACTAGTTCATGTGCTCTTCTTGCTTCATTTGTTTCATACGCATATGCAGCAATAGTCATATTTTAATGAGAATAAAATGTTGTTCTATTTGCAAAGTACAGACCCAAACGAATACGGGACAGTAAAGCTACAAACAAACTTAGGTCTTCAGAATGAAGCACTTGCTTTCAGAGTTGTTGACTTCAATACTATCGCAACTTTTGTCATAACAGATGAAACAGATTTCATAGAGATTGAAATAGATGACAAAAGAAGTGTTATAACATTTCCTAACAGAGCAGAGTATAGAATAGATAAAATTGCTGGAGTCATAGATACTCTCATAAATGAAGAAACTATTGACAACATAGATGTCGAACTCTCTTCTGAGGGAACATTGAAGTTCAGCAGCAAGAAAGAGTTCAAGATAACACGAATGAGTCATAGAGTTCAATTGCTTCTGGGAGCATACCATATGCAACTACCTTTGAAAAGTGTTGACAAAACGATTGAGATGAAATCTGTTCCATACGTATGTTATGGCAACTGTTTGTACATTGAGTCAAAAATAGCTAATGTCACAGGCATTTCAGGAGTTAATAGTAAAGGTTCAGTAGAATATAAGTCTTTCTGTTATGCAGTCAATTCAATGTTCATTCCAAACGTTCCTGTCATAGCAACTCATTTAGGTAAATGGGTTCGCATTAGTCCTCATAATTTGAAAGATATGCAATTCAGACTAGTTGACTTTCAAGGCGAGCCTGTAGAACTGAAGGCACCAGTGCGAATGACTGTTGAAGTTGACTTTTTAGAAAATATTAAATGCAACAGCTTACAAGAGAACTCAGAGCTAAAAATATAAAGTATGAATGTTATGTATTAGGTCATGAACTTTGGTTGTTGCTGTTTGATGAAACAAATGAGTTAGTTATGTCAGTCAAGAGAACAGAAAAATATTGTGTTAGTGAAAACTGCACCAAGTCAATAAGATTAGGTTTGCATTATGAAGATGAGTTCGATACTGTTGAAGAAGTTTTGGATAGATATTACAAATTGCTTTAATTTACTAAAACATATTTCAAACAAAGTTTATATTCTGTTGAAAGTTTTGTATATTCATTCGAATATTTATACTTAAACTCAACTCCTGTAGTTCCTGGTGTTTCAATGATGCGGATGTTACCTATTTTCATGAATAGTGGAGTTTGACCACAGCATTCGATTTCAGGGTCGAGATAGTCAATGACACATTGTTTCCCTGTTATTCGTGATATAACATTTTCAAGGTCCTCCTTTGTTAGAATTATTTGGTTCTTGCTTATAAGATTTGTCAAAAGCTTCTTATCGTCTTTGAGTAAGATAGTTTGGTATAACTGAAGAAGGTAATGGTCTACGTTATCTGAAGGATTTGTTTGAACATTTGTGTAAGGGTTGTCGTTGGCTTCTCTTGAAAGAATTTGGTCCAGTGGTGGATACTCTAACTTAACATCTGATGTAGCGTTAGCGTTTGAAGCTGAGTTTAAATTCACGGCGCCATGCTCCAAGACCGAAGGTCCCGACTTAAGTTCTGGTTCTTTTTCTTTCAAACACTCCGAACTATAGTTCTTTATGACAATATTGTTTGTCGTTCGTGAGTCAACATTTGATGTTGGTTCAATTGGAACATTAACGGCACCAGCTAAGATGGATTTGCTTCTCATTTCATATAGAATAAAAACCTTTTATATGTATGAAATGAACAATATACTCGACAAGGGTTTGAATGTAAAGCTAACGAATGAAAATATTGTTGAATTCACTGAGACAGGAGCTGTGTATAAAGATGTAGAACTACTGAACAAAAGAGCTAAGGGAAGAAGCAGGAACATGAACAAAGGGTGGAAGCCTATAAAAATTTATGTCAATGATGGCTCAGGAGGTTCAAACATAAAGTATGCAGAAAGTTATAGAGTTTATGCTCTCAAAGGTGAAAAGCCTTCATTTAAGAACAGCTATTCTAACGCATATCCTCAAAAGCTAACGGATGGGGAAGTGGATGATATGAATGACAGCAAAAATATTAACAGAAATGGCGACAGAGATGCATGGAATTTGTTTACCATCAGTCAATTGAAGGTTAAACTTTAAAACAATGTTGGTCGTTCCCATGGAATATTTTTGACTTTAATGGTATTAGTCATGATATGAATCTCAAGGTATGAACGAGGAGAGATGAGAGACTTATATGCTTCCCAAATTTCTTCAAAAGGTAATGTTATACCTGACTGTTTCCAAATGAGTTCAATATCATAACGTGAGAAACCTTGAAAGATAACGAAGTCAGTTATGAGACGTTTTATGTTTAAAGCTAAAAACCTCCATGTTTGCATAAGTATTGCTACAGTTAAATGGTAATGTCTGACTTTAGTTATGATGTTAGCTAATGGTGAGTCAGGCTTTGACACTAAACCTTTTCCGGCGAAGTCGTCGCAAACGAGCAGAGTGTTTGAATATTTTTTGAAGGGGTATTTTGAAAGTTTTGATAGAATGTAGTTTGTAAGTCGTTTCATATCGTAAACTCCTGAGTACTGACGTAAGTGGTGTTTGTCAATAATTCTTTCCATCTCCTCAGAAGTCTTTTGCATTCCTGACTGTATGAAACTCTACGATGGCATAATATTTCCTCTTACGTCGAATGTAACGTTGAAGAAATTCAATGAGTTCACTGTCTGGAACTTTAACGACAGAGGCTTGAACTTTTGACATAAATGTTTTCGCTGTTGAGTCCATAGAGTCTGAAGTTGCTGATATAATGATTTGGTCATAATATGAGTCATTTCCTAAACGCTCTGTTATGAGTATATGACGAATGAGGTTAAATGTCTTACCTGAACCCATCTTTCCACAATAGAAATAAACACCATTTGAACAGAACTCATAATCTTTGCTGAAAGGAAGAATAAGAGAAGAGTTAAGTTTGTCTGTTGTTTCATTCATGTCTTCATCTACGTCATGTATTAAATGCTTCATTTTATCTCCATTAAAAATGCAAGTCAGAAATATTCAGAACATAGCACCGAGTCTAACTGACAAGAGTATAAAGATATACTATGAACACGTTATGATGAAACCTACCAAAATTCAAGAAAGTCAGTATACTTATGAATATCCAAGACACTGGGTAGAGTATGTAGGAGGTGAGAAAGCTATTGAAATCAGACAGGTTCGAAGTATTCCAGCAGGAAGAACAATATTATTGAAGAACTTTAATGTTTTGAGATATAATGATGAAACAAAGAAGCAAGATAGTTTCCCTGTTGCTGTGTATGTGAACTTAGATACAGGAGATGACATGAAAGTTTTTAATACAAAGCTTCAAACGGTAGTGAGAGAACAACTGACTGCGGAAGGACATCCATTACCTTCAGAAGTTACCATAGCATATAATTTTGAAACAAACTCAATAGATTTTAAAGTCATCTCTGCAAAGAAGTCAGGTTTTACATTTAATGAAGCAGATGTATATTCGAATGAAAACTTCAAAGCTATTGCATGGTTAGATAATGACGATTGCTTTAAGAAAATATTTAAATTCAGTGACTCAACGATGTCAATAGATGACCTTCGTGGAATGTTACCATCGACGTTTACAGTAGAAGGTTCAGCAGGATTGCTTACAAGATTGTCAATTGGTGGTATTTGGTCTCGTGAGAACATTGTTATAAAATCCAGTATAAGTGAATTTGCTGAAGAATCTATATTATGTCTTTCAAACTATATGTATTCGCCGCCGAAGCATTATAGTATAACAAACTTTGTCAGTAAGTTTAACATAAGACTTGTCGAACCTTCTTCAATGAAAGATGTTGTGCTACCTAAAGATGGAAAGGATGGACTCATTATTGAAATGATTTTAATTGCATATTAAATGAGCTTGTTCTTGAAGGTCATTCATGATGAAATAACTGTTGTAGAAGATGTTAGCAATTGTTCAGACATTTTGAAGCGTATAGATGATATAAGAAAGAAGTTAGATAGACCGCAAAGTGGTGAGGGCGAAGCCCGTGAGAACGCTTATGTTTCATTGACTTTCTCCAGTAACGAGAACTTTTATGAGATAATATTGAAGAGAGATGATTTTAATATGGTGTAAATGGTAGCTTGGGCAGCTTTAGGCGCAATGGGAACAAAAGCATTAGCATTTGGAGCAAAAGCACTTGGAGCTTATGACGCAGTAAATAAAATGAGTGGAGGAAGGGTTTCGAAGACATTAGATGCAAATAAAGGGAAGATTGGAGGCTGGGTTGCAAAGAAGTTAAGATTAAATAAAATAGGGCTCATAAATAAAGCATCCAATTTGGTTGCGACTGAGTCAGAAAATGCTTTAGGAAAGGACGATGAGTTTGCAAAACACGCAAAAGACTTTAATGACCAGATGAAAGGTGAAACAATGCATTTAAATAGAGTCGATGGAACTAAAGAAAATGTTTCTTCTCCACCAGTAGTTCTTCCGTATGGTCCCTATGGAATGTATGGAAACCCTTACGAAAGACCATTTGACCCATTGACTGGTGGAAGTAACTGGTATCATTACGGCCGAAGAAGAAAGACAGTCAAGTTGGAGACAGACGTAAAGAAAGCAACTAAAAAGAAACCAAGGAAGAGAGTTATAAAGCAATGAATTCAACAGGGTGAAAAAAGAGGTGAAAAAAGAGGTGAGATCTCACCACTTCACCTAAATTTATTTTTGTGCTATGTTTTCATACGTGTGAGGGTGGTGATATCATTAATTTTTATATAAATGACAGAACAAAAATAAAACATATCTACTCAACAGGAATGAGACCCTTACTGACTATGTATTCGTTTAATGCTTGATGAAAACAATGGTACATATTATCGTATGGGTATACACAACGTCTGTTTCCATCGTCGTCGTATATGTAGAGCTCAAATCCAGTCCAACCTTCTTTTGTACAATATGTAGCTTTATTTAAGTATGCATTTATGTAGATAAGGCAATTTTCTTCATCGCTCCAGAAATAATTTTTCGTCATTGTTGAAATAGTTTTCGTTCCTCTACGTCCATAAGGAATGTATGCAATGAACTTTGCGTCATAAGGGATTGTAATATATTCAGGGTTTCTTTCATCGTCAATGGGTCTGTCTTTGTTAAAATGCATGTTTCTCAGTTTTATTTGAGTTTTGAATAGTTCACGGAAACGTTCTGGGAAAGAGTCATAGTAAATGTAGTCGGACATGTCTTTGTAATGAAATAAAAAATTTAAAAAAAATAAAAATAAGGTTATTTTTTATTTAGTGAGGACGGTAGTGAATTCGTTAGTGAAGTCGTTAGTGAAGTCGTTAGTGAAAACGTTAGTGAAGTCGTTAGTGAAAACGTTAGTGAAGTCGTTAGTGAAGTCGTTAGTGGTTGGCGGCTTTGTAAATATTTAAGGTTAAGTTGGTGTTATGGTTGTGTTGTAAAATATACGTTAGTGGTTTTGTAAAGTGTCAAACCGTTATCTTGGGAACGCAGTGCCGCCGTACCCAAGATAGTCATACTAACTTTGTTTCAATTGAATTGTAAATTCCATACCTTGTCAAGTCAATGTCAGACTTATTTATGAAGGGGAAGTATCCAGCATGTTGTCTGACTGCTTGAGGGTTAGGTTGGTACCATTCGAACTTGACACTTGCAATTCCTTCAATTGCATTCAAAATGTCTGAGTCGGAGTCAACCATTTGTTCTCTCTTTGTAGTCTTGAAAGCGTCAAGAAGTTTTGCGGCTGTTTGTTCATTGCCATGTGCATAGTAAATGTGACCATCCAAATCTGTTATGGTCAATCTGAGATTGTGTCCTTTCTTATTTCCGTCTTGAATTGCAGCAAGTACTCCCATGAAGCCTTCTTTGTTCTTTCCTTCGTCAAAGTTTACTGTAAAGGTTCGACCAGATGTAATTTGACTTCTAACTTCACGATACTTTTCATATGCATATCTTGTTCTTTCCATGGGAGCATGTGCGTCTTCACCTTTTCCTTTTTTCCTTCTCAAAGGATGCAATTGTTCGTCATGTTTCCAGTAGAATCTGGCAAAGCCATCGTGTCCTTCAACTTGAGGTTCACTAACATTGAAAGGCATGTCCATAAGACGTTCTTCTTCTAACCTCTCTAGTCTGTTTGGATAATTTGCACGTGCTGTTTCCAAATCCATTTCGTAGCGAAGACCAGACAATTTGTCATAGACTTTTATGGGTCTTCCCTTCCTATATTTAAACTTCTTCGAAACTCTCCAACCATATCTTTGCAACTCTGCTTTTATTCTAGCAGATTTTCTATCCATTCTATATGGGGGCATTTTTATAAAAATAAAAAAATATTTTTTCTTTACTTTACATAACCGCCTGCTGCCATAAGTCTTTGACGCCAACCCATACCAGCTAATGAAGGTTGACTTGGTTTAGTTTGGAAACTAAACTTTGGTTTTGGTTTATCTTCAGTTTTTGGTTTTTCTTCTTCTATCAGTTTTTCGTCACTTTTCGGTTCCTCTGACTTTACTTCACTTGCAGGAACAGTTGTGTCGTCAACATCTTCATAAATATCATATGCCATTTGTTTTTGTTTTCCTTTCAACTTTTTGTGTTTGTTGTAAAGTTTAGAATATTTCGACTCTAAGTCAATGAGATGTTCTATAATGAACTGTTGGTCAGTGAAGTAAACTTTTCCATCTGTTGTCTCGAAAGCTCCTTCAGACTTCAATATTTTATTTGTGAGAGTCTGTTTCTTTTTTGAGATACTAGCCGTTCCATTTTTATGAAAAGTGACTTTATAGTTAGGGTTTGTATTTCCAGACCTGGCACTTTCTATTATTGAATTTTCTCTTCATCTGTAAGTTCTTTGACAGGTTTTGACAATGGTCTGAACTTTTTGTTTGTGGTGTCAAATCTACGGTTTCAACTTCTTCGGTCATTTCATCTCAGTAAAAAATTTAGTTTGGTTTGTTTTCAAACTGGTTGTTTAGGTTTTTTAAGTCGGTCTAAAACTTCCTGAGGTATAGGAAGAACTTTACAAACACGTGGTGTAACTGCTGGAAGCCGACAAATCCATCTTGAACTCATTTGTCTCAATGCTGCATTGTTCATTTCATCTCAATAAAAAACTTTACATTCCCCACGTTTGAGGTGGTTGCGGTTGGTTATTGTTTACCCACTGTTGTGCATGTTATATCCTCTGTTAAAGAATCTTTCACCTTGGTCCATATAGTGTCCTGCTTGGTTATAGTAGTCATTTGCTTTGTTATAATAGTTTCCTGCTTGTCTTCCTACATTGTCCATCCATCCTTGAACTTTTCCTCTTGTTTCAGGATTTGGAATAAGATTTGCTGCATCTCGTGCTACATCCCAACCTTTCTGTACAGTTTGTATAATAGGTTGTGCTTTCTCTTTCAGTATACCTAATGTACTCAAAATCTTCTTTCCAATTCAAATGCACTCTGGCTATTGTTCCCACTGCGGGAAAAAATCTGGATGCAACTCCTGCTAATGCGCCAAATAAACCATTTCTTATAGGGTAAAAAATGACGAATCCGAACAAGGACCCCTATGTTTCTAAAGCGACAAAGAAAGCACTCATGATAAAAATCTTTAGTTCAACACCAAATGCTTGGTTTATGGATATCTTGGAAAACATTCCGAGAGTTAGAACAGATGGACCTCCATACTGGTTAATATTTGTTGGTCAAAACACAAGATACTGTGAAGCCATACCATTTATGGTCCAAAAATATTTTAGATGTGAAAACTGCTTTGACAATATTCTTTGACAAATACCATCCAACAAAACTGACATCTGACTGTGAAAGTTCTTTCAAATCAGATGAATATTAAAAACTATCTGCGTTCAAAAAATGTAAACCAATATTTCATTGTCGACCAAACCATTCTGCTCTTGGTGTCATTGACGGATGTATAAAAATGTTAAGAGACTTAAACCAACCACAAGGTGGTGAAGCAAATGAAATGTCATATGACGACAAGTATAGACACTTCTCCATGGCAAAGATGAGACAAGTTTTAAATATTTACAATAACCGTAAACAAAAAGGTTTGGGAAACCACTCCCCCGAAGAAATGAAAAACAACCTGACTTAGAGAAAGACTATATATTTAATAATTTAGTCAAAAGAGACAAACAAGAAAGAATGCCCGGCTTCAAACTTCAGAAAGGTGACAAAGTAAAAATAGAATACCTAAACGCGACCCATATGAAAATACTATTGACTATGACAACAATGGGAACCGACAGGTACTCACATTCGTGTTCGTAAAAATAGAAGAAAGTATACAAGAAATATTATGAAGTTTTAGGCAAACATGGCAAAATTACACACTGCAAGCAGAAGATAAAAAACTACTATTGCCAGACCTCGTTTCAAAACTTGTCAAAGTTCAAGGTGTATACTTTCAAAGACAGTTCCTAAACAAAATATAAGACAACTCCTGACGAATATGCTAAAGAAGTTGAAAATGACGACTAAGCAATTCTATACCATGCGTAAACTGTCATGTAAGGTGCATGTATTCTTTACTTATGTCCCGTTGTTTGCGTATATCCTGAACGAAATGTGTAATGGTTTCCTTCTCCCTGAGTGTCACTCCAGTAACAATTTATAGCAAACTTAACGTCGTCTTTAACATCATATCCTTTACCTTTTGTCATTCCTGACCAATCCCAATATCTATGCTTATGCCAACCTGCTTGAGATGTACTTAAATCTATTGTAGTGACTGTGTGCAGGTAAATTTTCACCTGAAATCGTTTTACTTCCACCTGTTTCCTTTGAAGAGTTTGCACAATACAAAAACCTGTCGACTATTTGTTCCCATGCACCAACACCAAACATTACTTGAGGACCTCTTGCTTCCATAGATGTATAAATAGAACCTAACTGGGTTCATTAAATCAAACATATGAGATATTATAGGATTGTCTCTTTTGAACTTAAAATATAGTGCAACTATTTCAGGTTTCTTCTGGTTTGTGTCAGAATATTTTTTATAATATAATCTTATGTTTTCAGGGTAGGTAAAATCTTGACTATAATATTTATTTTTGTCATCTATATAATAATATACTATTCTCGTTTTTTCTATTGCATTATATCTTTTATATCTATAATAATCTAAATATAATGTTAGCTTTTGTTCATCTACATGTGGTGTTCTGTCGTCATCTCCATAGTCATAATAATATGGTGCTGGAGCTGGGTCAGGCAATGTCATATCCGCCATTTCATAAACTCTTAAATATTTCTTTTGTTCGTCTCCATATAAGTTTAAGTAGCAGTTGTTGTCTAATGGAACTTTAACTTGTGTACCATCATTCTTTTTATAGCTTACATACATTTCATTGTTATTTTTCGGAATGAGTTTACACCGTGTACCATTTTTTAAGGACTGTACAAACTGCCATCTAAAATATTTATTTTCTTCATTGACAGAAAAGTCACCAACAATAGTTTCAATATTTTTTGTTGTTCCTATCAAACTTTGGTATATTTTATTGACATATGTTTTATCTGCTTTATTTTCAAGGCTAACGTTTAAGTCTGTTATTTCAGATATAGAATGTGTATGTCCAACGGCACTTTTCCTGTTTAAGGTTTCTTGTAAGTTTGTAATATGAGATATAGAATGTGTATGAGTCTTATTTGCTTTTGTCTCTAATGTTTCCTTAAGACTTGGTATTTGGTTAATTAATGTATATGAGTTTTTAGAATATTCGTTTTCAGCTCTTGTCACTTCACTTGAAATAGTATAAATATAAAGATATATCATATATATATAAATATAAAATAACCAAATTCACAATCAAAAATAGTGTTTTGAAATTTAAGTTTAAGTGTCACTTTTTCGTAAATTCTACCACACTCAAATATTATTATTCAAATAATACTTGAACGTTACTTACCGTTGCATCGATCATTCTTGTCAAGCACGTTATTAGTTAAAATTGAGAACAGTTCCAGTTTCCGGAAGAATTACCAAAGGCAAACATTATACCAGAATGCAGACAGAATTTAAAAAGTTAACAAAAATGAAAAAACATGATCTTTCATAAATCAATGACTCTGCAAGAAATATACAATAAGCAATGGCAAAATTTTCTAAAAAGACAACGGCACGTTTTTCAGCAGATTAAAATTTACTGACAGACTTGCTGTTGGTTACTGATGAAAACCCATTAATGTAAAGATTCATTGCGGTCAGGGGAAGTTTATAATAAGTCACAGAAAATTTCATGTCTGGAGAAATAATTTACAGACGAATGAAAATTGCTAATTTTGTTTAATAAATGGCGAGCAAGTTTTGTCATTGCCATGATTTTCACAGCAAAAATTGTGAAGCGATGTTTTTTTGGTTTTGAGAAGGCAATGTCAATTTGCAAAAGGAAGCCACAGATTTATTTGCGATGGAAACTTTTAAAAATTACACCAAAACATTTTCAAAAAGACAGATGACTAAAAACAATTATGATTTGTGAACCTTCAACAATCAATATCTACCACTTCTTTATTATTATTCATTGAAAAACCGCACATTGGAATCTTATAAGAAGGCATTTGAATATATTTTACTGTTCCAAGGGTAATTCAATTTCAAAGCTAATTCAAATTCACGTGATGTTGAAAGGGAATGATTAGAGAGCACTTCAACAAATTTCCCTAAAAGTCGTATATTGATTGCCTATTTCATTTCAAACAAGCTCTGTTACACAGGAAACTTGTAAGCACTTTATACAAAAAAAAATTTCAAACTTTTACAAAATTTTTTATTTAAGCTATATCTATTACTCCAGTCATGTCTCATGAAGATTTGTACTTTACAAATGCATATAATTAAATCAAATAATAAAGTTGATTCGATCCAGAAGATTTATTGTTAGTATTCAACAAAGTTTGGTTGCCGGCACTCACAATTTAATATCTTCAAGTATAATAATGCAACTGCAATTATTCACTAATGATTGCCTCGAGAGTTGATGCATTTCAAGAATGTTTCTTCGTTAAAACATCCAACCATTTATGCCCAAGCTATTAAGTAAGATATCTCAACATTCAATTAGATAAAGTATAGACGCCATTCAAAAAATAACCAGAAGATCGATCGCCATATAAAAACCGTTATCACTGTAGCTACAAAAAATGTATATTCTTGATTGCTTTCAAAAAGAACTTGAGAAAACAATTTTTTCTATCAAACAATACAACGTAAGTGATCTTGTTCTTTGGCTCAGAACGAGAT